>NC_057713.1:66973683-67085249 GCF_004010195.1 Chiloscyllium plagiosum
GTAGTGCTACACCCCCTCCTCTTTCCCCCCCCCCCCCCCCCCCCCCATTCTTTTTAAATACTCAAAACCCTGGAACGTCCTGCAACCATCCCTGCCCCTGAGAAACCCATGTCTCTGTTATGGCCATAACATCATAGCTCCAGGTACTTATCCATTGTTCTAAATTCATCACTTTTATTCCTGATACTCCTTGCATTAAAGCAAACACACTTTAACTGATCCCTTGGTTCCTTGCCAGGAAAATCCTTCCCACTAGCTGGTCTACCTCTTGCTATTGCCTCATCTGCATCAACTCCCACCTCCGGTATACAGCTCGGGTTCCCACCCCCTTGCCATACTAGTTTAAACTCTTTCGAACTACTCGAACAAACCTTCCACCCAGGACATTGGTCCCCTTCCAGTTCAGATGCAACCCGTCCTTCTTGTACAGGTCCCACCTTCCCCAGAAGGCATCCCAATTATCTACATATCTGAAGCTCTCCCACCTACACCAGTTGCACAGCCACGTGTTAAGCTGCGCCCGCTCCCTGTTCCTCACCTCGCTCTCTCGTGGCACCGATAGTAAACTAGAGAACACTACTCTGTTCGTCCTGCTTTGCATCTTCCATCCTAACTCCCTGAAATCACTTTTTTTATATCCTCCATCCTTTTTTCTGGCTATATCATTAGTACCAATATGTAACACGATTTCTGGCTGTTCGCCTTCCCCTTTTAGAACCTTACACACCCGATAGGAGACGTCCCGGACCCTGTCTCCTGTCGATTTCCCTAACTATAGAGTCCCCTACCACGAGTACTTTTCTATTCTGCCCCCTTCCCTTCTTTGCCACAGTGTCAGGCTCCGTGCCAGAGAACTGACTACTATGGCTTTCCTCTGGTAGGTCATCTCCCCGCACTCGACCCCCCCCCCCCCCCAACCGCAGTATCCAAAATGGTATACTTATTGCTGAGGGGAATGTCCACAGGTCTCTGCACTGTCTGTCTATTCCCTTTCCTCCCCCTAACTGTGTAACCCATCTACCCATCTATCCTTGTCCTGAGCCTTAGGAGTGACCAACTCCCGGTAACTCCTCTCAATCACCCCCTCAGCCTCCCAAATGATCCGTAGCTCATCCCACTCCAGCTCCAATTCCCTAACATGGTTTTCAAGGAGCTGGAGTTGGGTGCACTTCCCGCAGATTTAGCCAGCGGAGACGTGTGCCATGTCTCCCACCTGCCACATTCTGCAGGAGGAGCAAGCAACTGCCCTAGCATCCACTCATACCTCAATGTCTATCTTGTTAGACTTCCTGATGAATGCTGACAAAGTAATTATTCAGTGTATGTCATTTTACTGTAATTACTTTTGCTAGTGGGCCTATCCATAACTTTTTTCTCATTAAAATTAAGTCCTGAATATTTTATATTCCTTGTCAGTTTAGTTTTGTAGTTCCTCTTTGCTTTCTTTATCACTTCCACTTTTTTTCCAAACCGTTTTGCTCATCCACTCTCCTTTTTATTGTATATGTGCATAGGTTGTGCCTTTACTTTTTTGTTTTATTATTTCCCTGATCTCTATGCAGATACAACAGGTAATAAGGCAAATGGAATTTTGGTATTTAGCACTAAAAAGGAAGACAACACAAATGTTGGGGGGTGGGGGTGGGGGATGTTGCTGCAACTATACAAAGAATCAGTGAGACTGGACCTGGAGTATTGCATACTGTTTGGTGATGTTATTTGAGGAGGGTTGCAGTTGCATTGTAGACAGTTCAGAGGAGATTCATTAGCTTGATTCCAGAGGTGAGTGGTTTCTCTTATGAAGAGGTCAGAAATGTATAGACACTTTAGTCAAACACGTACATTCCCACTAGCTATCCTAAATTAATCTAGTTCTGTTTGCCAGCACTTAGCCCGTTAAGCCTGTAAACACTTACCTATCCAAATGCCTTTTTAAATGTTGTAATTGTACCAGCTACCACCACGTCTTCTGGTAGCTCATTCCATACACTCACTACCCTTTGTGAAAATGTTTCCTCTTCAGTACCTTTTTTAAATCATTTCCCCTCTCACCCTAAACCTATCCTCTTGAGTTCTGAACTCCCACAACCCAAGGAAAATACCTTGCCTCATTATCCTATCCATTCTCCTCAATTATGTAAACCTCTATAAGATCACCTCTCAACCTCCAACGCTCCAGGAAATACAGCCCTAGCCTATTCAGCCTCTCCCTATAGCTCAAATCTCTAACCTTGGAACAGCCTTGTAAATCTTTTCTGAACCCTTTCAAGTTTCACAACATCCTTCCTATAGCAGGGAGACCAGAATTGCACGCAATGTGCCAAACATGGTTGAACTAATGTCCTGCACATGACCGCAACATCATCTCCCAACTCTGAACGCAATGCTGTGACCAATAAAGGAAAACATACTTTCTGCTGCCTTTGCTATCCCATCTACCTGCAATTCCACTTCCAGGAAACTATGAATCTGAACTCCAAGGTCTCTGTTCAGCAATACTCCTCAGGAACTTACCAGTAAGTACTGAGCAGTTTAGGTCAAAACTGTCTGGGATTTAGAAGAATAAAAAAACTTTATTGAAGTATACAAAGGGATTGACAAAGTAGATGTAGAAAGGATGTTTTCTTGTGCATAATCTAGAATGAGTTTTAGAATAAAGAATTGCAGATTTAAAACAGATGAGAAATACTTTCCTCAGGGATGTGAATGTGAGAAACTCACTTTCCCAGTGTGGTGAATGCTAAGTCATTGAGCATATAGACAGATTTTTAATTCGTAATGGGTTGTAGGGTTATGGGAACAGGCAAGAAAGTGGAGTTAAGGTCGAAGTGCGATCAGATGATTGTGTCGAATGGTGGAGCAGGCTTAAAGGGCTGAATTAGATTTTATTTAAGAATTAGAATTCCTAGTGTGGAAGGATGCCCTTTGGCCCAACAAGTCCACCCCCCCTCCTTCAAGTATTCCACCCAGTCTCATTATCCTACATTTCCCCTGACTAATGCACCTAACCTATACATTAATTAGGGCGGCACGGTGGCTCAGTGGTTAGCACTGCTGGCTCACAGCACCAGGGTCCTAGGTTCGATTTCAGCCTCGGGTGACTGTCTGTTGTGAGTTTGCACATTCTCCCCGTGTCTGCGTGGATTTCCTCCGGGTGCTCTGGTTTCCTCCCACAGTCCAAAAATGTTAGGTGCATTAGTCAGAGGGAAATGGGTCTGGGTGGGTTACTCTTTGGAGGGTCGGTGTGGACTGGTTGGGCCGAAGGGCCTGTTTCCACACTGTAGGGAATCTAATCTAATCTAAATCCCTGAACACTATGGACAATTTCACATGGCCAATTAACCTAACCTGCACACCTTTGGACCTTGGGGGGAAACCGGAGCACTTGGGGAAAACCCTCGCAGACATGGGGAGAATGTACAAACTCCACACAGACAGTCGCCCAAGGCTGGGATTGAACCTGGGTCTATTGTGTTGTGAGGCAGCAGTGCTAACCACTGAGCCATTGTAATTGTGTACTCTTGCTTCTAGCTCTGTTCTTTGTAGTTTAACAAATGTTGACATGCTGATTTTTAAAAAAAAACTTTTTACTATTTTACAGTGTATTTATTGATTGGCAGAAGATGGATGAACAACAATCTCCAAGTGATTCACTTGAATTGCCTCTCATCACGAGGAGTGAGAAGTTTGTAACTGCACGTCAATTCAAAATTCCAACTCCTATTAAATCAAAGAATGTTTACTTTTATAAAAGTGGTGACCCACAGTTTTCTGGAATTCGGATAAGTATCAACAGGCGCACATTTAAGACATTTGATTCTTTATTAGATAATTTGTCTGAGAAGATTCCATTACCATTTGGGGTACGAACAATTAGCACACCTCGTGGTAACAATAGTGTGACAAGTCTTTCAGATCTTAAGGATGGCCAAGCTTACATTTGCTCTGACCAACGGAAGGTGAAGCCTATTAACCTTGAGCTAGCTAATCAGAAACATAAACCCTGGTTTATTAGCAAACCTTTTAATCCTGAACAGCTTGCGTCAAGACAGATCAGACAGAAAGCCTTCAAGTCACTTCATGGGGACTTAACATCATCTACAGGAATTCCAAAGAAGCTTGTAATCTTCAGAAATGGTGACCCTACTTTTAAACGTAACCTAGTTTTGAACAGGAACAAAGTACAGAACTTTGATGTATTGTTGTACCATATTAGTGAGCTGATGAATTTTCCTGTACAAAAGCTGTACAGCACGGATGGGAAACAGGTAAGTTTTTAAAAAATTTTCTTTGATATTTTGTAAGGAGGAGTTGCATTAATACAGTACTGTACTGTTCCTCTATCAATGACAATAGAATATTGTCCCTGAATAAAGTCTTCTAAAATTAGCAAAAGTGTTAAGGAAATGGGTGTAGGTTTGCTCGCTGACCTGGAGGTTCATGAAAATGAATCTTCCAACTCAGCGAGCAAGCCTACATTCAGAACCTCAACCTGAGCTACAAATCTTCTCAACTTGTTAAGGAAATGATTCGATGAGGGCTTAGAAAAAAGCTCTGGTCAATGTGAATAACAAAATTATAGCCCCATAACATTAAACTTTGCAGTGTTGCTACAGACTGATTGCAATTGTGCTAGTGCAGGTCGCAATAGGACTCGTGAAAGAGTGGCGTTGTGTGGTGCTGAAAAAGCACAGCAGGTCAGGCAGCATCTGAGGAGCAGGAGAATTGACATTTCGGGCATAAGCCCTTCATCTTGTGCCCGAAACGTCAATTCTCCTGCTCCTCGGGTGCTGCCTGACCTGCGGTGCTTTTCCAGCACCCCACACTCAACTCTGATCTGCAGTCCTCACTTCCTCCATGAAAGAGCTGGATTGGGTTTGAGAGGAAAGTGTGGGCAAGTGTACTTTAGATTTTTGGAAGGAAAGGCTGAGGGGAAAATGAAAGTGAAGACCTCCTTTTACACAACTGTCTCAAAAAAAAATCCATCCTTGAAACTGTTACTGGGAAGAGAATACTTCCAAACTTTCTGCTAAGTTTAGAAATTGATAAAACACATGAAAGAAATGAGAAAGGCTCTAAGCTCCATTAATAAAAAATGTTTAATTAAAGGTAGCTAATTCTTTTCCTTATCTGAAAGTAAATCAAAGTTGCTATTACAAATAGGTGGCATGGTGGCTCAGTGGTTAGCAATGCTACTCACAATGCTAGAGACCAGGTTTGATTCCACAGGCGATTGACAGTGTGGAGTTTGCACATTTCCCCCAGTGTCTGCATGGGTTTCCTCAGGGTGCTCTAATTTTCCCCCATTGTCCAAAGATATACAGGTTAGGTGGATTGGCCATGCTAAATTGCCCATAGTGTACAGAGAAATATGGACTAATTGGATTAGTCATGAGAAATGCATGGTTACAGGGATTGGGTAAGGGGTGGGTCTAGGTAGGATCCTCTTTGGAGGGTCAGTGCAGACTTGATGGGCCAAATGGTCTGCTTCCACACTCTTGGCATTCTATGACTCCAGTTGGTAATCTGCAAACCTAAACTGTACTCCCTTTTATAAATCAATTTGATAAGCCTGTGTCCCACAAACAAAGCCACCTCAAGGGTTTTAGATGTGTCCCCTTTAGGGATGTGGAACAGCAGGCCCTGTACTGACTGCTGCTGGACAACATCCACCTCCTCTTCCTTATCTACTGCTCAGACGCACCTGAGTGTGCCTATATGGCAACAGGCAGTGGGGATCCTCGAAGAAGGGCTGTCTATGTGGGTGTCCTCCCCCTTTTCCCTGGGGGATAAGGGGTGGAGGGTGCTGCATGCGGCAGTCCCCTGCAACTGCAGATTGGTGGTTCAATGTCTCCCAGCCCAACTGCTTGTTTTGTAGATATGTATACATGGGGTGTGGGCATCTGCGGTCCTGTTTTGGTTTTCTTAAGGGTTGTCATCTTTTTGTTTTTGGTTGCACTTCACCTCCACGTTCCTGATTAGATTAGATTAGATTGGATTACTTACAGTGTGGAAACAGGCCCTTCGGCCCAACAAGTCCACACCGCCCCGCCGAAGCGCAACCCACCCATACCCCTACATTTACCCCTTACCTAACACTACGGGCAATTTAGCATGGCCAATTCACCTGACCTGCACATCTTTGGACTGTGGGAGGAAACCGGAGCACCCGGAGGAAACCCACGCAGACACGGGGAGAACGTGCACACTCCACACAGTCAGTTGCCTGAGGCGGGAATTGAACCCAGGTCTCTGGCGCTGTGAGGCAGCAGTGCTAACCACTGTGCCACCGTGCCGCACCGTGATCTTGAGGTACCCGGTGCAGAGGGGGTGGGCAGGTCAGAGGATCATCTTGTGGGTCTGCTCCTGGGCTGGGATGGAAAGGGGGGTCATTATGGCTAATTGCCTGCCCCTCTTCCGCAGTTATGTTCAGGTCTTGGTGTTCCTGGAGAACAAGCACGTGGTGTCTACCAACATTCTGTTTTCAGGGAGAGGTGGACACTGTGTGGCATGGAGTGTTTTCTTTCCCCCTCTGATTCTACTTTTGATTTGATCCCTATCCTCACCTTCCCCTTTTCGATCACTTAGACATTGCCCCTAAAGAGAAGCTGGCCTTTCAGGTGTTTTGTCGTCTTGGTGGTGGAATATGAATGATGTTTGCTGCACTCATTATTTCTTCACTGTGTGTTCTACTGCTGTTTGGCAGTAGTGTGGGGGTTTTAAAAAAAGAATCCATTTCATGCTAGACTGACAAGACATAAGACAGTTTTTTTTTCCTCTAGGCTTACCACATTTGGAAATTATAGACAAAAAATAAGGTCTGGTGATTAAAATCAACAGAATAATTAGTTCAATGAGATTAAGTTTCTGCTATGTTTTTTGGCTCTGGCTCTGCTATCATGATGACAACTGCAGTGTTACTCAATTA
This sequence comes from Chiloscyllium plagiosum, assembly GCF_004010195.1. Classification (NCBI taxonomy): domain Eukaryota; kingdom Metazoa; phylum Chordata; class Chondrichthyes; order Orectolobiformes; family Hemiscylliidae; genus Chiloscyllium; species Chiloscyllium plagiosum. The sequence continues at coordinate 66,980,612 of NC_057713.1, forward strand.
GATAGCCTGTCAGTTAAACCTAGGTTATAGCTTGAGTTAATAAAAGTTTACTTTCTTATTACAAAACTTTGAGTGCTATTTCTTCAAGTACTATTGAGCACTTCCTCCTCTCCATTCAGTTTAAAAACTGCCACTTACAATCAATCCAAATATTGTTTTTCCCCAAAGGCACTTAGTGAAGTTACAAAAAAGACACATCCAGTTTCAACAAAAGAATACCAAATAGTTCCACTTCTCCTTTGAGATGTAAAAGAAACTTAATTAGCCTAACTTATTTGTTTCCAGATTATATTTCCAAATGTATTACAATGTATTGACTCCAATCAGTGCACATGAGTCCATTACAGTCAGATTCCAGTACACCTTCCAAAAAAATCTATATTCCATGAAATCAATTTACAACGTTTATTGCTGAAGAACCTTTACAAAAAATGGGGAAACAAAAAATGGGATGCCTGCACTGGCATTCACATCTTCTGGTGACATTTGTTCCTCTATTTAAGTGGCTGATAGAGTTCTGAGGTTCTCAACTGAATCAAGTCCTAGAACTCCAATACAACACTTGAGCATTTACAGGAAAAATGCAATGGTACATTGAAATACTGCATAATAGAACATAAAACATGACAGTTCAGTACAGGTCTTTCAGCCCTCTATGTTGTGCCGACCTGTGGAACTAATCTGAAGCCTGTCTATCCTACACTATTCCATTTTCAACCATATGTTTATCCAATGACCATATAAATGCCCTTTTAAAGTTAGCGAGTCTACTACGGTTGCAGGTAGTGTTCCACACCCCTACTTCTGAGTGAAGAAACTACCGCTGACCTCTGTCCTGTATGTATCACCCCTCAATTTACAACTATGTCACCTCATGCTAGCTATCCCCATCCAAGGAAAAAGACTCTCACTGTACATCCTATCTAACCCTTTGATTAACTTTTATGTCTCAATTAAGTCACTTCTCAACCACCACCTTTCAAATGAAAACAGCTTCAATTCAATTGTTAGACCTTCCCTCCATACCAGGTAACATCCTAGTAAATCTCCTCTGTACCCTTTCCACATCCTTCCTATAATACAGTGACCAGAACTGTTCAGTGTGGCCGCACCACCATTTTGTACAGCTGCAGCATGACCTGTTGCTCCTTCCAAAGGGAGTCATGTTACACGTTTCTGCATTAAACTCCATTTTCCACCTCTCAGTCCAGCTCTGCAGCTTATCCATATCCCTTTGTAACCTGCAACATCCTTTAGCACTATCCACAACTCCACTGATATGTCATCTACAAGTTTACTAATTGCTTCCTTCTACACTCTCATCTAGGTCACTTATTAAAAATGACGAACAGCAGTGGCCCCAAAACAGCTACTTGTGGTACACCACTAGTAACTGAGCTCCATGATTAATGTTTCCCGTCAACCACCGCCCTCTGTCTTTCAGCTAGCCAATTTCTGATCCAAACCGCTATATCACCCTCGATCCCATGCCTCAGTATTTTGTGCAATAGCCTACCGTGGGGACCTTCTCAAACACCTTGTTGAAATCCATATACATCACATCAACTGCTTTACCTCATCCACGTGTTTGGACACCTTCTTGAAAACTCAAAGTTTGTGGGGCATGACTATCCCTAATCAACTTATCCCTTTCTTGATTATGATAATAAATCATATCTCTTATGACTTTTTCCAACACTTTACCCACAACCGAAGTAAGGGTCACAGGTCTTTAATTACCAGAATTGTCTCTACTCCCCTTCTTAAACAAGGGGACAACATTTGCTATCCTCCAGTTTTCTGGTACTATTCATGTAGACAATGACAACATAAAGATCAAAGTTAAAGGCTCAGCAATCTCCTCCCTGGCTTCTCAGGGGACTTATCTATTTTCATACTTTTCAGAATTGATAACACTACCTCCTTGTGAACCTCAATCCCGTCTAGTCTAGTAGCCTGTTTCTCCGTATTCTCCTCGATAACATTGTCTTTTTTCCAGTATGAATACTGATAAAATATTCATTTACCACTTCCCCATCTCCTCTGACTCCACACACAACTTCGCATTACTATCCTTGGTTGGCCCTAGTCTTTCTGTAGTCATTCTTTTATTCCTGACATACCTATAGAAAGCTTTAGGGTTTTCCTTGATCCTATCTGCCAACGACTTCTCATGTCCCCTCCTGGCTCCTCTTAGTTCTCTAGGTCTTTCTGGCTAACTTGTAAATCTCCCAAGTGCGCAAACTGAACCTTCACATCTCATCTGAACATAAGCCGCTGTCTTCCTCTTGACAAGATTTATAACAACTGCTCTCTCGCTTGAACACTTCCTCCCTGCCTGGCAGATACGTACTTATCGAGGACACACAGTAGCTGTTCCTTGAATAAGCAATTCCAGTTGTGCCTGTCCCTGCAGTTTCCTTCCCCATCCTTTGTATCCTAAACCTTGCCTAATTGCATCATCATTGCCTTGAATTGTGGTCACTATCACAAAAGTGCTTACCTCCCTCTAAATCTAACACCTGGCTGGGTTCACTACCCAGTACCAAATACAATATGGCCTTGCTCCTTGTTGGCTTGATATATACTGTCAAGAAACCATCATGCACACATTGGACAAAAACTGACCCATCCAAACAATTCTCGAACAGTAGTATTTCCAGTCAATATTTGCAAAGTTAAGTCCCCCAAAGCTACCCTGTTACACTCGCTCCTATCCAGAATTATCATTGCTATCCTTTCCTCTACATCCTGGAACTATTTGGAGGACTATAGAAAACTCCCAATAGATGACCTCTCCTTTCCTGTTTCTAATCTCAGCCAATACTACCTCAGTAGACGAGTCCTCGAATGTTCTTTCTGCCACCATAATACTGTCCTTGACTGACAATGCTTCTCCCTCTTTTACCATCTCTGTTCTTACTGAAACATCTAAACATCAGAACCTCACAATACCATTTCTGTCACTGCTCTTTCCATGTCTCCACAATGGCCACAACATTGAAGTCCCAGGTACCAACCCAATGCAGCATGAATTTCCTTGACTTTAACTTACCTCCACACCATCCCAGTAGGGATCAGTGTTGGACTGAAGTGGTCAGAGTCAGAAGTCACATGACACCCGGTTATTTGAAATCTTTGAGTGCTGCTCCTTTGTCAGGTAATCTTTTCGGCTGCAACTTGGTATCGTATGAGTTCTGTCTTTGTCCTTACTGGGACAAAGGCTTATAGTCTAAGAGGTTACCTGACAAAGGAGCAGCACTCTGAAAGCTTGTGATTTTGAAATAAACCAGTTGGAGTATAACCTGGTATTGAGTTCTGACGTTGTCCCTATCAGGAGGCATCCTGGAGGCCATAATAGGTTCAATTTCAGTACAGTGTGCTCAGTAAGAGGAGTGAGGTAAAACTAGAATTCTCCCAATCCTTTCTATGCTATGCCATAAAAGTAATTCTTCCTTTAGAGGGAGCCATTTGAATATAATGACAAACTAGTGTTACTTTCTCTACCTTCCACCCTGGGCAAACACTTATGATGAGCGCACATTATACACATACCTACCACTTGCATGATACTGTTCTGCCAGAGTGATGCTGTGTATTTTTAAAACCATTTTGCATGGATGATCCAAAATGTTGCCAGCCAAAAGGAATGTATTTCAAGCAATTGTGTTGGGCAGTTTGGAAAATTGAATCAGATTTGATTTTTATTTCACCTTGAATAGAACAATTCTAAAATCCTCCTTTACTTTAAAAAGGTGAATTTTGATGTGGGCCTCAGGACCTTGATATTGTGGTGAAATATACTTATTTGTTGGGAGCAGGGACTTTATTGGAGGTGGGACCTTAATTGCTTCCATTGCCAAATCCAATGGCCTGTTTTGGGAGGGATGGGGACAGGAGGTGGCACAAAATTTTACTCCTGTATAACAGTCTAATTATCCAGTACAGTTTTAATAGAACCAAGGGTAGTGGTTTCAAAAATAAATGCATTTGATATTAATCTGATTTTGGGTGAATGTTTCTTTTTATGCTGGTGGAAGTTGCTAAGTTCTTACTGGAATTCCAATCTCCATGAGAAGATCTAAGAAATGCTACAATGTATTCTGTAAAAGGAGGATAAATCTCCTTTATGGAAGGTTGTAAATGCATTGGATGCAGTTCAAAGTTTTGTTGGGCCAGTAAGTTGAATTAGCAGGTTGTCTGGAAAGGAAATGTTGGATGGGCTAGGCTTTTATCTGCTGGAGTTTAGAGGAGGAAGAAGTAACTTCACTGAAAGATTCTGAGGAGGCTTGACAGGATGGATGCAGAATGGATATTTCCTCACGTAAAATTCTAGAATTAGAGGTTGCAGTTTAAGGATAAAATCACCCATTTAATAAAGATGGCAAAGTGAGGGATTTTGAGGTTTGATGAATGTTAAAGTCTAGCTCATTAGTGGCAGTCTTGTTCGGCATGGCATTCTCATTTTTGAATAACAGTCTTGCCCTGGCTGTCTTCAGGGTATTCCTTCATTGCTTAAATCAGTATTCCCTGAGCCCAGGAGCTGTTAACTGAATTGTGATGGACTTTGTCTTAAATTTTACTTTTCTATAATTATGTATGAATTTGGTCATTCATACAGGTGCCATGGTGTGGCAATTTATAAAGGGTCTTCCACACTTCATATAGAAGTACATAGAGTCATAGAGAGGTATAGCATGGAAACAGACCCTTCGGTCCAACCCGTCCATGCCGACCAGGTATTCCAACCCAATCTAGTCCCACCTGCCAGCACCCGGCCCATATCCCTCCAAACCCTTCCTATTCATATACCCATCCAAATGCCTCTTAAATGTTGCAATTGTACCAGCCTCCACCACTTCCTCTGGCACCTCATTCACATACCACCCTCTGCATGAAAAAGTTGCCCCTTAGGTCTCTTTTATATCTTTCCCCTCTCACCCTAAACCTATGCCCTCTAGTTCTGGACTCCCCCCACCCCAGGGAAACGACATTGTTTGTTTACTTATTCTATCCAAGCCCCTCAAAATGTTGTAAACCTCTATAAGGTATCCCCTCAGCCTCCGACACTCCAGGGAAAACAGCCCCTCCCCATAGCTCAGATCCTCCAACCCTGGCAACATCCTTGTAAATCTTTTCTGAACGCTTATCAAGTTTCACAACATCCTTCCGATAGGAAGGAAACCAGAATTGCAAGCAATATTCCAACAGTGGCCTAACCAGTATCCTGTACAGCCGCAATATGACCTCCCAACTCCTGTACTCAATACTCGGACCAATAAAAGAAAGCATACCAAACACCACCTTCACTATCCTATCTACCTGCGACTTCACTTTCAAGGAGCTATGAACCTGCACTCCAAGGTCTTTTTGTTCAGCAACACTCCCCAGTACCTTACCATTAAGTGCATAAGTCCTGCTAAGATTTGCTTTCCCAAAATGCAGCACCTCTCCTTTATCCGAATTAAACTCCATTTGCCACTTGACAGCCCATTGGCCCAACTAATTAAGATCCTGTTGTAATCTGAGGTAACCTTCTTTGCTGTCCACTACACCTCCAATTTTGGAGTCATCTGCAAACTTACTAACTGTACCTCTTATGCTCACATCCAAATCATTTATGTAAATGACAAAAAGTAGAGGACCCAGCACTGATCCTTGTGGCACTCCACTGGTCATAGGCCTCCAGTCTGAAAAACAACTCTCAGCCCTCTGTCTTCTACCTTTGAGCCAGTTTTGTATCCAAATGGCTAGTGCTCCTTGTATTCCACGAGATCTAACCTTGCTAACCAGTCTACCATGGGGAACCTTGTTGAATGCCTTACTGAAGTCAAATAGATAACTTTTACCACTCTGCCCTCATCAATCCTCTTCAGAACATAGAACATAGAACAGGCCCTTCAGCCCTCGATGTTGCGCCGACCTGTGGACTTTTCTCAGCTCGTTCCCCCTACACTGTCCCAAAATCATCCATGAGCTTATCTAAGGATTGTTTAAATCTCCCTAATGTGGCTGAGTTGACTACCTTAGCAGGTAGTGCATTCCATGCCCTTACCACTCTGTGTAAAGAACTTGCCTCTGACATCAGTCTTTAATCTATCACCCCTCCATTTGTAGTTATGCCCTCTTGTACAAGCTGACATCGTCATCCTAGGAAAAAGTCCTCCTCTATCTACCCTATCTAATCCTCTGATCATCTTGCATATCTCTATCAAATCCCCCCCTTAGCCGCCTTCTTTCCAATGAGGAAAGACTCAAATATCTCAGCCTTTCTTCACAAGACCTTCCCTCCAGACCAGGCATCATCCTGGTAAATCTCCTCTGCACTTTTTCCCAATGCTTCCATATCCTTTTTGTAATGAGGCGACCAGAACTGTACACAATATGCCACGTGTGGCCGCACCAGCGTTTTGTATAGTTGCAGCATGCGATTGCAGTTCCGGAACTCAATCCCTCTACCAATGAAACCTAACACATTGTATGCCTTCTTAATAGCACTATCCACCTGGGTGGGAACTTTCAGGGATTTATGCACATGGACTCCAAGATCCCTCTGCACATCCACACTTCCAAGAATCTTTCCATTGACCAAGTACTCTGCCATCCTGTTGTTCTTTCCAAAGTGCATCACCTCACATTTAGCTGCATTGAACTCCACTTGCCACCTCTCAGCCCAATTCTGCAGTTTATCCAAATCCCCCTGCACACTGTAACATTCTTCCAAACTGTCCACTACTCCACCGACTTTAGTGTCATCTGCAAATTTACTAATCCATCCACCTATGCCTGCGTATACGTCATTGAAAAAAAATGACAAACAGCAGTGGTCCCAAAACAGATCCTTGTGGAACACCACTAGTAATCAGTTTCCAGGCTGAATATTTTCCATCAACCACCACTTGCTGCCTTCTTCCAGAAAGCCAGTTTCTATTCCAAACTGCTAAATCATCCTCCATTCCATGCCTCTGCATTTTCTCCATCAGCCTACCATGTGGGACCTTATCAAAGGTTTTACTGAAGTCCAATTATACCATGTCAACTGCCATACCCTCCTCTACGTGCTTGGTCACCTTCTCAAAAAACTCAGTGAGGTTTGTGAGTCACGACCTGCCCTTGATGAAACCATATTGACTATCTGAAATCAAGTTGTTGCTTGCTAGATGACTATAAATCTTATAATCCTTTCCAAAACCTTTCCTACAACAGAAGTAAGGCTCACTGGTGTATAATTACCTGCTGCCCTTCTTGAACAAGGGCACAACATTTGCAATCCTCCAGTCCTCTGGTACTAAACCCGTAGACAATGACGACTCAAATATCAAAGCCAAAGGCTCTGCTATCTCCTCCCTAGCTTCCCAGAGAATCCTCGGATAAATCCCATCTGGCCCAGGGGACTTGTCTACTTTCACTCCTTCTAGAATTGATAACACCTGTGCATAACTAACCTCGATCCTTTCTAGTCTAATATCTCGTACCTCATTCTTCTCCTCTAAAATATTTTCCTTTTCCTTTTCCTGAGTAAACACCAATGAGAAATGTTCATTTAGCACCTCTCCGATTTCTACAGGGTCTCTTTGTTACTACTTCAAAAAACTCAATCAAGTTTGAGACACATAATTTCCCATGCACAAAGCCATGTTGACTATCCCTAATCAGTCGTTGCCTTTCCAAATACATGTACATCCTGTCCCTCAGGATTCCTTCCAACAACTTGCCCACCACTGATGTCAGACTCATTGGTCTATAGTTCCCTGGCTTGTCCTTACTACCCTTCTTAAACAGTGTCACCACGTTAGCCAACCTCCAGTCTTCTGCCATCTCACCTGTATCGATAATACAAATATCTTAGCAAGAGGCCCAGCTTCCCACAGGGTTCTAGGGTACACCTGATCCGGTCCTGGGGTTTTATCCACCTTTGTGTGTTTCAAGACATCCAGCACTTCCTCCTCTGTAATATGGACATTTTGCAAGGTGTCACCATCTATTTCGCTACTTTCTATATCTTCCATCTCCTTTTCCACAGTAAATGCTGATGCAAAATACTCGATTATTATCCCCGCCCATTTTCTGTGGCTCCACACAGAGGTCGCCTTGCTGATCTTTGAGGGGCCCTATTCTCTCCCTCGTTACCCTTTTTTGTCCTTAATATATTTGTAAAAACCCTTTTGGATTCTTCTTAACTCTATTTGCCAAAGCTATCTCCTGTCCCTTTTTGCCCTCCTGATTTCCCTCTTAAGTATACTCCTACTTCACTTGTAATCTTCCAAGGATTCCCTCCATCTATCCTGTCTATACCTTACATATGCTTCCTTTTTCTTAAGCAAACCCTCAGTTTCTTTAATCATCCAGCATTCCCTATACCTCCCAGCCTTTTCTTTCACCCTAACAGGAATATACTTTCTCTGGATTCTCGTTATCTCATTTCTGAAGGCTTCCCATCTTCCAGCCATTCCTTTACCTGCGAACATCTGCCCCCAATCAGCTTTTGAAAGCTCTTGCCTAATACCATCAAAATTGGCCTTTCTTCAATTTAGGAAGTCAACTTTTAGATGTGGTCTATCTTTTTCTATTACTATTTTAAATCTAACAGAATTCTGGTCACTGGCTCCAAAGTGCTTCCTGACTGACACCACAGTCACCTGCCCTGTTTTATTTCCCAAGAGTAGGTCAAGTTTTGCACCTTCTCTAGTTGCTACATCCACATACTGAATCAGAAAATTGTCTTGTGCACACTTAACAAATTCCTCTCCATCTAAACCCTTAACACTATGGCAGTCCCAGTCTATGTTTGGAAAGTTAAAATCCCCTACCATAATCACCCTATTATTCTTTACAGATAGCTGAGATCTCCTTACAAGTTTGTTTCTCAATTTCCCTCTGACTATTAGGGGGTCTATAATACAATCCCAATAAGGTGATCATCCCTTTCTTATTAGTTCCACCCAAATAACTTCCCTGGATGTATTTCCAGGAATATCCTCCCTCAGCACAGCTGTAATGCTATCTCTTATCAAAAATGCCACTCCCCCTCCTCTCTTGCCTCCCTTTCTATCCTTCCTGTAGCATTTATATCCTGGAACATTTAAGCTGCCAGTCCTGCCCATCCCTGAGTCATGTTTCTGTAATTGTTATGATATCCTAGTCGCATGTTCCTAACCCTGCTCTGAGTTCATCTGTCTTCCCTGTTAGGCCCCTTGCATTGAAATAAATGCAGTTTAATTTATTAGTCCTACCTTGTCCTGCCTGCCCTGACTTTGTTTTGTTTGTTTTGTTTGTTTTGTTTGTTTTGTTTGTTTTGTTTGTCTCACTACTTTTCTCAACTGTACCAGTCTCAGATTGATCTCTTTCCTCACTATCTGCCTGGGTCCCACCTTACTCATTTAAATCCTCCCAAGCAGTTCTAGCAAATCTCCCTGCTGGTATATTAGTCCCCTTCCAATTTAGGAGCAAACTGTCCGCCTTGTTCAGGTCACTTCTACCCCAAACGAGATTCCAATGGTCCAAAAATGTGAATCCTTCTCCCTTATACCAGCTCCTCAGCCATGCATTCATCTGCTGTATCCTCCAATTCCTGCTCTCACTAACTCATAGCATCGAGAGTATTCCAGATATTACTACTCTCGAGGACCACCTCTTTAAATTCCTGCCTAACTCTCTGTAATCTCCCTTCAGAATCTCAACCTTTTCCCTTCCTAGGTAGTCGGTTCCAATGTGGACAATGACCTCTTTCCCCCCTTGAGAATATTCTGCACCCTCTCTGAGACATCCTCAATCCTGGCACCAGGGAAGCAACACACCATTCTGCTTTTTTGCTGCTGGCTACAGAAACGTCTGGCTGTACTTCGGACTGGAGGGTCCCCTAACACAGTTGATCTCTTGGAACCTGACATATATTTGACAATAAATTTATTTTCTAACTTAGAATGTAGTGGCAGAGGTTTAATAATCTAAAATTGTGAAATTACAGTTCTGAAAATCTCCACAGAAATAATTCCACAGAGGCTGATATCCTGTCACTAAGTCACTTTTTATTTACAAGTGAAAGGCCTTGACACTGAACCAACTCCCTCAGACCCAGTTTTTACAGTGAACAGACATCTGATGCTCCTGTTCTTTTATTAACCAGTACAAGTTATAAACCGTTAACAATAAACAGCAATTTATAGGGGAAATGGGCAGTAAAGCCAGACACCCCCCACCCCCCCGCCAGTTCACGGTGGGGGAGGAAAGAGGATGTACCTCAAGTCCCACCTTAAATAATCAAAAAGGAAACGGACACAATCAAGTACAGACAATCCAATTAAATTGAACAATAAGATAGTGCATATCACAGTCACCTGACAACCCAGCAAACCACCCTTCCTTCCCACCTCTTGGCCACTCAAAGGCAGCCTGGCCCTACGCCTCTTCCAGGTCTCGGTCCACCCTGATACCTTGCAGCTACCTTTAGGACAGCCCATGCTATTTCCAGCATCAGGGTGGCCTATCCACCTTCAGGTTCACAGGACGGCCTACCTACCCTCCGGCTCTCTGGGCGACAGCTTTCAGGACGACTTATGAGCCTCCTAGCTCACAGTGAGGCCTGCCAGATCCAGGGACACAGGACAGTGCAGGTGATAAAACCAACAAGCAACAAGACAGAGTCCATTATCAACAAACAGTGTCCTTTCTGGTACACAGAGTCCATTACCATAAACAATTTTCTTTAGCATGCAGAGTCCATTCCCTAGTCCGCAGACAAGGGCCAGGCCTAATCACTGGAACAGCTCATGGAAAGATGTATTTTCTCACAAGGGCTCAGTCCAAACTCCCCCCAAAAAAGTGAAAACACATGCAAAAAACAAAGAAAATGAAAATGCAAGGGCTAAGCCCTGTCACAAAAATCAACATTTCTCTTTGAGAAAAGGGCAAAGAGTAATACATAGGCTCTAACCAGCCAGTGAAACAACAGTTCCCTCATGAGAACTGAAACACATTGACTGGGTAGATCAGGCAGTTTAGAAATCGGTCTTCAATAAAAAGAATGCCAATTAACAAACTGGCTATATAATTCCAGCAGTTCAGAAATCCGGTTTCCTCCAAAGACAAACAGAAACCAACAGCAGCAGTAACACACTGAGGCCCAGCCAGCACAGAGTCCGTTGCCTGACACAAATGGAGAGTCCTGGACACTGATCCAGCTCCTAGTGAACAGACCTGTCCGATGCTCCTGTTCTTTTTTTTCTTATTTTTAATTATATTAATCGATACAGTTTACAAATTATTAATGTTGTGGTATACAGAGAAATAGCAATTTACAAGGGAGAGGAGCAGCAAAGCCAAACCCCACTGTTCAATCAATTTTTTAGGAAAATGAGGACAAACCTCGAATCCCACTTGTAGTCATCTCTGAGGAAGCAGTCCAATTAGATAAGAAACCGTGCATAGAATACAGACCCCCGCCAGCAACCCACCCGTCCCTCCCATCTTCCGGCTGCTCTAAGGCAGCCCACCCCGACGCCACTTCTGGCTCTCGATCAGCCCTGACACACCTGGCTACCTCTAGGACAGCCCACTCTGTTTCCCAACCCCCCCACCCCCAGGACGACAGTGATCAGAATGGCTTATCCACCTTCCGGCTTCCCTAAATCGCCCTTCGCACCTTCCAGCCACCTCTAGGACAGCCTGCCCTGGTACTTCCCCGGGATCCCAGGCTGAGGCCAGCCTATCTGCCTTTCAGCTCTCGGTCTGTCCCTACGTACCGTCTGGCTCTCGCCCACCCCAACTCACCAGGTGGCCTGTGGACTGCCCTGACACACCTTCTGGCTACCTCTAGGACAGCCCGTCCCTGACTACCCCTTCTCGGGACAACAGCGCCCGGAATGGCCTACCCACCTACTGGCTCTCAGGGTAACCAGCATCAGAGTGGCCTAGCCACCTTTTGGGGCAGCCTACCCACACTCCGGCTCTCAGGGTGGCAGCCTTCAGGACGACCTGTGAGTCTCCTTGCTCATGGTGCAGCCTGCCAGACTGAAGGACACACAAGACCGTGCAGGTGATAAACCCAACAAGCAACAAGACAGTCAATTACCAATAAACACAGTCCTTTCTGGTACACCGAGTCCATTAGCATAAACAGTTCAAGTTGTCAAGTCCATTCCCAGGAACAGCGTCCACTCCAGTACGCAGAATGCATTGTCAGAGATAGAATCCACAACCAAAGACAGAGTCCACTCTGGTATGTAGAATTCACTCCTGAAGTCAGCAAATACACACCTCACAGCACATACACAGGTGTTCAGTTTCCAGAGAGGACTGGTTTATCCACAGAGAACCAGCCTATTCACAGGAAGACTGTAAATTGTAAAGGTGCAGTTAACTCACTGGTTTGGTCCACTCCCAAACTCCAGAGCACAGCAAATGCTCACCTCCCAGCACACATACGAATGTTCAGTCTTTACAGAGGCCTAGTTCACCAAAGAGCCAGGCCTACCCACAGGAACAGCTCATCTGGAAAGATGTATTTTCTCACAAGGGCTCAGTCCAAACACTAAATAAAAGTGAAAACACATGCAAAAAACAAAGAAAACCAGAATGCAAGGGCTAAGCCCTTCCACAAAATTAACGTTGACGTTTTTAAAAGAGAAAAGAGTGACACGCAGGCTGTAATCAGCCAGTGAACCAAATGTTCTCTAATGAGAACTGAAACACATCTACATCTGGCTGTGTAAATCAGGCTGTTTAGAAATCCGTCCTCAATAAAAAGGAATACCAGTTAACAAACTGGCTATAGGCGGGGCGGCTGGGTGTTGGAAGGCCGACAGCCCGACTGTATGAAAGCAGGTTGAGGGTGCTTTGGTTGGTATGCAGGGTGAGCGGGAGCCGGTGGCTGACGACCGTGCTGGAGGAAAGTGAGCTGGGGAGGGTCAGTCAATATGCAGGGCGGCCGGATACCAGAAGGCCAACAACCAGCTCTTAGGAAAGTGGCCTCGAGTAGTCCAGTCAGTACATGGGCGACTAGGAGCTAGGTGGTTGACCTAGCCTGGAGGAAAGCAAACCTCTGGAGGATCAGTCAGTATGCAGGGCAGCCAGAGTCCAGAAGGCTGTGGACTGTCCTGCAGGAAGGCTAGCCAAGGATGGTCTGATCAGTATGAAATGTGAACGGGTGTCAGGTGTTTTTTTATATATTGTTATATTGAGTCTGTGCTATATGCATTGTTTCTCATTTGATTGCATTGTATTGTTTGTGTTTGTTATTGTTATTGTTATTTGTGATAAATGGATGCCCCTGATGAAGAGCTTATGCTTGAATCGTTGACTCTTCTGTTCCTCGGATGCTGCCTGATCGGCTGTGCTCTTCCAGTACCACGCTCTTCGACTCTGATCTCCAGCATCTGCAGTCCTCACTTTCTCCGAGAATCATCAAACTAGTCTAGTTTGTGGAAATGGCAGCACTGGTCATATCAATTGTGAAGTTCGACTAGCCAGTTCACCTTTGAAGGGGGCAAATGTTTAAATAAATGGTTAACTGCTTTCGCAGCTGGATAAATACCCAATCTCTTGCACAAAGGATTTATACACAAAGCCTATCCTTCACAAAGCTGGACATGAGCCATGCATCTTGGCGATTGTAGTTAGATCAGCTTTCCCAGAAACATGTTACAATTAATACCTATAAGGGTTTGTACCAATAAAAGAGAGTGCTATTTGGATTATTGTCAGCCTGTGAAACTTTTCAGCAGACAGTGGAGAACATTTTACAATGTAGACCCCAGGTTGCCATTTATCTAGATGGTTTAATAACAGGGAAGAAGCACTTGGAGAACTTTAACATTGTTCTGTAAACACTCCTCCCAGGTGGGCATACACCTTGGAAGGGAAAAAAATGTATGTTCCAGGCACCCCAAGCTTCAAAGTTGACAAGATGGTGTTACATCTTTTGGAAGATAAAGTGAGGGTGATCAAAGGTGTCCCGGCTCCAGATTCATACCGGAGCTTAGGTCTTTCCTTGGGCTGGTGAATTATTACAGTTCATATTTAACCTGGACCCCAACCTGGCACATTTACAACAAACCTTGGAAATGATCACATAGCCAAGCCATCCAGGACTTTGGTTAATGCAGAGTGTAAATATGGCTAGATAGGGAAGGAAGGCTTTGTAGTCATATTTGGAGTCGGGAAGTTTAATCAATATGTTTACGGATGTAAATTTGCAATAATAATGGACCACAAACCCCTATTAGGTCTACTTAAAGCAGACAAGGCAGTGATGCCCTCAGGCTGAAATTAGCAGTGGGCTCTAAAACCAAGTGCATAAAAATACAAGTCGGAACACCGTCCAGGAGACCAAGCAGCAAATGCGGATGCCTTGACCTGCCTCCCACTGGCGGAGGCACTACTGGTAAACTGCCACTGGAAGAATCTGTAATGGTTTTAAATTTTCTGATGCCTTTCCATCACAGATGACAATATCAGACTTTGGATGCAGACTGATCCGATCCTGATAAAACTGAAACGGCTGGTGGTGAAGGGGGAAACCAAAGAGCTGTCATAACCAGAGCTGAAATCTTTTTGGACCTGGAGGGATCAGATCACAGTATATTATGGGTGGCAAAAATGATTGTCCCACGCAAAGGTCACCACCAGATTCTGGCTGAATTCCTCCAAAGTCATCCAGAGTTTCCAGAATGATGATGTTGGCTAAAAATTGTTTGGTGGCCAGGGTTGATTGCAGACATAACCTTTGTTGTTGGGGCAGTGCCCAGAGTGTCAACAAGGAGAAAAGTTACTGCCAGCGGCTACCTGACATTCATGAAAATGGCAAGGAAAACCCTGGACTTGATTACACATCAACTCTGCAAGTCCTTTCATGGGTTCAATGTTCTTCGTCATTGTGGATGCCCAAACTGGATGGACATGTGTAGAGTTTTGTCGTCGATTATGGGGACAAAGGTAGAAATTCTGACCGCGTATTTTGCAATACATGGACTCTCAGAAGTGTTGATCACAGGTAATGGGCCATTGTTTACCAGCAGGGAATTTGAGTATTTCTGGAAGTTGAATGGTATCTGACATAAAAGGACAGTTCCAAATCATTTGTCATCCAATGGTCTGGCAGAAAGCGCAGTCCAAATTTTGAAGGCAGGTCTAAAGAAACAGACTACAGCTTCACTGAGCCGGCTACTTCTCATAATAGACTGGAACCAAAGCTGTACCATTAATCTGTAAAGTTTACCTGGTATAGGTTCTCTGTTTAGCTTAGCTCTTGTGCAAACTTAAGAGTTGGAGTCGAAAGCAAATTTTGTTGTAGACTGATTCTGTGATTACTGAAATGGCCGATCCAGTATTGACCTTCATTAGAACTGGGTCACAGGTGAACCAGACATTTATTTTTAATCTAATTTAGATGTTGATAAGCAATTAAACTGTTCCAAACCAGACCTTCCAGGGTGTGCACTCCCCAGGATAGAGGCCTATGAGTTCTCTTACTCAATTTAGGTCTACTGGGACTCTTTTGCTGTCTTGAGTCTACATTTTGGCGGGAACTACAGTGGCTTTATACCCTGATCCTGAAGAAAATTTTAACCATTTGTCACGAGCTTGGCTTTGTTTTATGATTTTGCTGTGGGCTGACCTAGTGTCACTCTGTTCGGGATATGTTCTGGGTAAGACTATGCAATTGCCTTCACTCAGGTGGTGTTAATGAAGGTAAAAACAATGACTGCAGATGCTGGAAACCAGATTCTGGATTAGTGGTACTGGAAGAGCACAGCAGTTCAGGCAGCATCCAAGGAGCAGCGAAATCGACGTTTCGGGCAAAAGCCCTTCATCAGGAATAAAGCAGGGCTTTTGCCCAAAACGTCGATTTCACTGCTCCTTGGATGCTGCCTGATCTGGTGTTCATGAAGGTTAGTCACACTTCCGTTTGAATACTCTGCAACTCATATAATCCTATTGCTGCATTTTTCAATGATAACGCCTGTTGTAGTGCTTGTTTGGGCTTCAGCTAAAAGTTTACATCATTAGTCCCACATATTAAATGGTTTGTCAGCTTCTTATTAAGGATTAAACAAAAGTCGCATGCCTCTGCCAGCCATCTTAACCTAGTTAGAAATCCCAATTCATATTCCCCTGAATCTCGAATTGCCAAATAAAACCAATAGTATCTCCAAAGTAGAGGAGGCTTGCGGTCATAACATTCCCTAATTAAACATGTCAACTCTTGAAAGGTTTTGGTATCTGGGTTCCTCTGGGAATGTTAGGCTCCTAATAACCTTTAAAAATTGAGAATTACCTCTTTTCATCTACCTGACGACTGTCATTTTGCCTGGTGAAAATAACACATTCTTTCCACATACTGGGCCCAGTTTTTGACACAAGCATCAAATGAGTCAAACTTCCTAAATAATGATATGATACCAGAAATGCTTACCCTAACTCAAAGGTGACTGTTTTGCACAAACTTATTCCAGAATGTGCTTTGCTCTTGTGACCATTGAAATAATTCCAAGGAGGCCTGTCTACCATCACCAATTCATCCTTTATTTACACGTGGAGAGTTCTTGACAGTAATCCAGCTGCCTCTTATCTGTCAGCCAGGATTCCTTGATTTGGACCAGATTAGTAGTCCCATTAGAGAACTCTTATGAGGTTACCTGGCTGACCCCATTACAATCGCTATATTCCCCAGCAGACATTTGAAAAATACTTTTTTTTTAAACCATGTCATCTTGTTAGCTGTGTCCTTATGTTTGCAGGGATTGTTGTTGGCTGTTACAGCAGAATGACAATTCTAGTGAGGCATCACTGAAGCAGGATACTGTAAGGTTTTGTGACCATTGCCGTAATTTCTTGCTCTGTTGAAATATCTGGACATCCTTCACCCTGAGCTGGGTACTTCTTAAAAAAGTTTCAGCTGAAATACACTTGAACAGTGCTTTATCAATCTGATGTATACTAATGGAGCAGAAACCCCAAAACAGATGCTAATGCAGTGGCTGTCTTAATGCACTGACAGTGTGTTGGGTAGCTCATATGTAGTGGCTTTGTGTTTGACTCATTTTGCCTTCCTGATGTCAAAGTTTATTTCCTCTGTCCGATTTTTAAAATTTCCAGCACAGCCCCTACATTTGATACTAGACCAATTCCTAATTTTAATTCTGAAAATTTTTGTCAAGCAACAGTATTAAGGGATATAGGACAAAGGCAGGCGTTTGGAGTCAGGTCACATGTCAGTTATGACCTCATTGAATGGCAGAAGAGGCTTGAGGGGCTGAGTGGTTTACTGATATTCCTACGGAGTAATTTTTTAACATGGGAAGAATACATCGGGGGTTTTGAACAGAATGCACAAGTTGTCATGGTGAAAATGATTCACAAAGCAGTCTTAATGGCATAACTTTCTCTATATTAATTTCATTCTATCACATGATGTAGAGGATCTCTGGCATCCAGCAAGAGAAATATCATTAAATAGGCTGCACAATCAGTCGTATTGAAGAAATTTCGCAGACAGCAAACCATAAAGTTATAAACAACATTTATTGCTCACTTTTCTGCAAAACAAATTGCAGACTGTGAAATTAAGTTTGGTGTAGAAGAAATGAGTTTTGATTCAGGAAGCATCTGCCTCACATGGAACTATCCCACTGGGACGGATGTCACTTGAATCAAGCTGAAACCAATGTTCTGTCACGTTTTGTAACTAGTGGAAGTGAGGACTTTAAATAGTGAGCTGAGGAGTTGGGATTGAGAAGATGTGATGAATTGAGTAAGGAAGTCATGACAAGACTGCAAGGGTCACAATAAAGGAAATGATGTTCAGTCTGGCAGGAAGGATAATGTGCCAGTGTGTACAAATACAAAATGGGTTTGGTTAGCACAGACGCCGACTGACACCAACTCCTATACTGCTGAAGTCACCATTGAAGATCCCGCCGCCTTGACTTTTCCCTTGGCCTGAGGTGTGGTGATGCTCAGGCTAAACTTGTTGTCAGTCATCTCCCTCAATGAGAGCTCAGTCCTACAATCCTCTAACACTATGGTGGCAACCTTACAAATATAAGGTAGCACCAGTGGAGATAATGAGAAGTTTCTTTAAAGAAAAATCAAATTAAGGGGACATTACTTTCCTAGATGCATTCAGATAGATGAATTGGCCACCCAAATAGTAATAAATACCAAGGACCTGATTGTAGTTACAAAGTGACAGACTCTGGGAACTGAAAGTGCATAATATTTGGAAAGGACAAAAATTGGGCAAGGTGGTGGGGGGTTGTGGTGGTAGTAGTTGTTAATCGGGTATGAGATTGGTGAATAGAGAGAGAGAGAGAGGGCGGATCTAGAGAATTTATCATGGAAAACAAGGAGATGACAGATAAATTTAACAAAGATTTTGTTTTTTGTCTTTTCTGTAGAGGTCTCAGAAATAATTGTGAGTCAAGGGATAAGAAGGTGGGAGGAACTTTAATCAAATATCACCAGGGAAAAGGTACTGAAAAAGGTTGTTAGAATGTAAATCTAACAAGACCCCATGTCCTGAGGGGTGACTTCAAAGCTCCTAAAAGAATAGCTGCTTCAAATAATAGATCTATTGGTTTTAATTTTCACAAATTCACTAGATTTTGGAAAGGTCGTCAGATTGGAAAATAGTGAATCAGATCTCTCTATTTGTGAACTGTGGGAGACAGGATGCCAAAAAACTTAACATCTGTCAAAAGGAAAGTGATGGAATCTATTATTAAGGGTGTTTAAAAGGCAGTTAGAAATCCCAAGATAGTTGAGCAGAGTCAACATGTTTTTGTGAAAGAAAAACTTTACCTAATTTATTTGAGTTCGTTGTGAATTTATTAGTGTGCTATCTATGGATTTCCCGAAGATATTTGACAAAGTGCTACTCCAAAGTTTAAGTAAACAAGAGCTCATGGCATTGGAAGTAACATTATTAGCATGGATAGAGGTCTTGTTAGCTAACAGGGAATAGAGAGTAGACATAAACATGCCGTTTTGAAAATGACATATTGTGATGTGAAGTGCTCTGCTGTGTGCCCATCTTGTAAAAGAAAGAAGTTCAAAAATACAGGTCTAGGTCACAGGATCAACTATCAAAGTAAAAAATAACCACTAATAGATAGCAATGTTATCTTTGCTAAAACCAAAAGGAACTTAGACACAAATTCAACCACCCTTGTGGCTTGAAATTTTGATCTTCGGAATTTTGTTCCAGGAATATTTTTAACCATAACATCTGTCTTTTAAATATGATTTTGAGATGTGTATTTTTGAAATTCTTAAAAGGTATATTGTAAAGTGGCAGATTAGTAATCCTTTCCTTCTCTTTCATTTGTTAAAGATATGCGTGCTGCAATAAAAAGTTACTTTCTGTTAATGATGAAATCTAGTGTGAATTGACTTTGTCCCAAATAGCAACAGGCAAATTGGCCACCTTAGTGATCAAATTGGGATTATTAGTTTTGTAATGCTTGGAGAACAACAACATCATTATCAGCACACCCTTCACATTTGCACTGTGACAATAAGAAATCAAAACTACGTAATACTTACTTATCCTTTTGCGTTGAATCAGGTTGTCTCTCAACCTCCGACATTCAAATGAAAACATTTCAACTCCCCCTCCCACTCTGCCGAGGACATGGAAGTCCTGGGCCTCCTTCACCGCTGCTCCCTCACCACCAGACGCCTGGAGGAAGAATGCCTCATCTTCCGCCTCGGAACACTTCAACCCCAGGGCATCAATGTGGACTTCAACAGTTTCCTCATTTCCCCCTTCAGGCTCACTGCCTTTATTCCTGATGAAGGGCTTTTACCCAAAACGTCGATTTCGAAGCTCCTTGGATGCTGCCTGAACTGCTGTGCTCTTCCAGCACCACTAATCCAGACTTTGGAGGGGAAGATGACTGCCCTTAATATCAGAGCAGCATTTTACTGAATGTGGCATCAAAAATCTAGTTTGTGTGTTGAGGAAAGCTCCTTTACTGGTGGGAACCATAGCTAGCAAAAAGGGAGATGGTTTTGATTGTTGAACACCATCTATTGTCACCATAGGACATTACCACAGGAATTCTTCAGTGTAGGCCCAAATATTTTCAGCTGCTTTAGAAATGATCGCTCCTCAATCGTGCAGTCAGAGTTGGAGTTGCTGATGTTTGGCATTGTTTGTGACTCCTCAGATACTGAAGCAGTCTGTTTCTATTAGCATAACCTTGGAAATACTCAGGCTCTGAAGTACAAAATTAGTTGTGGGAGTCTTCCTGGGGTCAATAGTCAATTATCTCTTTTTTTTTGTTTCCGCTTCCCACCACCTTCTCACCTGCCAGGCTGTGTTTGTATTTCAACTGTACTTTTTCTGCCATTTTATTGCCATTGATGTAATTTAAAGATTGCCTAAAAAGGGAGAGAATTGGTACATTTAACAATTTTGAGGAAATTGTTGGAACACTGAGCCATTTTGTGAAAATCTGAGATTCTACACGTAAAATGAGGTCACCCTGGCAATGGCCAGTGATTGAATGAAGGTAAACTGTGGATGAATTGGGAGTCAAGGTTGCGGTCTGCTGAATTGCCTCCTCCCTTTTCCTATGTCATAGAGTGACAGATATGTATAGCATACAAACAGAAAAGGGTTGAGATTCTGAAGGGAGATTACAGAGAGTTAGGCAGGAACTTAAAAATGAGGTCCTTGAGGGTAGTAATATCTGGATTACTTCTGGTGCTACGAGCTAGTGAGGGCAGGAATAGGAGGATAGAGCAGATGAATGCATGGCTGAGGAGCTGGTGTATGGGAGAAGGATTCACATTTTTGGATCATTGGAATCTCTTTTGGGGTAGAAGTGACCTGGACAAGAAGGACGGTTTGTTAGAGCTGCTCGGGAGGATTTAAACGAATAAGGTGGGGGGGATGAGACCCAGGGAGAAAGTGAGGAAAGAGATCAATCTGAGACTTGTACAGAAGCGAGTCAAACAGTCTGGGCAGGCAGGGACAAGGTAGAACTAATAAATTAAACTGCATTTATTTCAATGCAAGGAGCCTAACAGGGAACGCAGATGAACTCAGGGCATGGTTAGGAACATGGGACTGGGATATCATAGCAATTATAGAAACATTGCTCAGGGATGGGCAGGACTGACAGCTTAAGGTTCCAGGACACAAATGCTACAGGAAGGATAGAAAGGGAGGCAAGCGAGGAAGGGGAGTGGCATTTTTGATAAGGGATAGCATTACAGCTGTGCTGAGGGAGGATATTCCTGCAAATACATCCAGGGAAGTTATTTGGGTGGAACTGAGCAATAAGAAAGGGATGATCACCTTATTGGGATTGTATTATAGACTCCCTAATAGTCAGAAGGAAATTGAGAAACAAGCTTGTAAGGAGATCTCAGCTATCTGAAAGAATAATAAAAATGGTTATGGTTGGGGATTTTAACTTTCCAAACATAGACTGGGACTGCCGTAATGTTCAGGATTTAGATGGTGAGGAATCTGTTAAGTGTGTACAAAAAGGTTTTCTGATTCAGTATGTGGATGTAGCGACTAGAGAAGGTGCAAAACGTGGGAAATAAGGCAGGGCAGGTGACTGTGGTGTCAGTCAGGGAGCACTTTGGGGGCCAGTGGCATGATGGCTCAGTGGTTAGCACTGCAGCGTCGCAGCGTCACAGCACCAGAGACCTGGGTTCAATTCCCACCTTGGGTGACTGTCTGTGTGGAGTTTGCACATTCTCCGTGTCTGCGTGGGTTTCCTCCGGGTGGTCCGGTTTCCTCACACAGTCCAAAAGATGTGCAGGTCAGGTGAATTGGCCACGCTAAATTGTCCGTAGTGTTAGGTGTAGGGGAATGGGTCTGGGTGGGTTGCTCTTCGGAGGATTGGTGTGGAATTATTGGGCCAAAGGGCCTGTTTCCACACTGTAAGGACAAACCAGGGAACTATAGGCCAGTGAGCCTGACATCGGTAGAGGGCAAGTTGTTGGAGGGAATCCTGAGGGACAAGGATGTACATGTATTTGGAAAGGCACTGACTGATTAGGGATAGTCAACATGGCTTTTTGCGTAGGAAATCATGTCTCACAAACCTGATTAAGTTTTTTGAAGAAGTAACAAAGAAGATTGATGAGGGCAGAGTGGTAAAAGTTATCTATTTGACTTCAGTAAGGCGTTCGACACGGTTCCCCATGGTAGATTGGTTAGCAAGGTTAGATCTCATGGAATACAAGGAGAACTAGCCATTTGGATACAGAACTGGGTCAAAGGTAGAAGACAGAGGGCTGAGAGTTGTTTTTCAGAATGGAGGCCTGTGACCAGTGGAGTGCCACAAGGATCAGTGCTGGCTTCTCTACTTTTTGTCATTTACATAAATGATTTGGATATGAGCATAAGAGGTATAGTTAGTAAGTTTGCAGATGACACCAAAATTGGAGGTGTAGTGGACAGTGAAGAAGGTTACCTCCGATTACCACAGAATCTTGATCAGATGGGCCAATGGGTTGAGAAGTGGCAGATGGAGTTTAATTCAGATAAATGCGAGGTGCTGCATTTTGGGAAAGCAAATCTTAGCAAAAATTATACACTTAATGGTAAGGTCCTAGGGAGTGTTGCTGAGCAAAGAGACCTTGTAGTGCAGGTTCATAGCTCCTTGAAAGTGGAGTCACAGGTAGATAGAATAGTGAAGAAGGCATTCGGTATGCTTTCCTTTATTGGTCAGAGTATTGTGTACAGGAGTTGGGAGGTCATGTTGTGGCTGTACAGGACATTGGTAAGGCCACTATTGGAATATTATATGGAATTCTAGTCTCCTTCCTATCACAAAGATGTTTTGAAACATGAAAGTTTTCAGAAACGATTTACAAGGATGTTGCCAGGGTTTGGAGGATTTGAGCTGAGGGGAGAGGCTGAACAGGTTGGGGCTGTTTTTCCTGGAGCATCCGAGGCTGAGGGGTGACCTTACAGAGGTTTACAAAATTATGAGGGGCATGGATAGGTTAAATAGACAAAGTCTTTTCTCTGGGGTGGGGGAGTCCAGAAATAGAGGGCATAGGTTTAGGGTGAGAGGGGAAAGATATAAAAAAGACCTAAGGGGCAACCTTTTCGCGCAGAGGGTGGTGCGTGTATGGAATGAGTTGCCAGAGGAAGTGGTGCAGGCTGGTTCAATTGCAACATTTAAGAGACATTTGGATGGGTATATGAATAAAATTGATTTGCAGGGATATGGGCCAGATGCTGGCAGGTGGGACCAGATTGGGTTGGGATATCTGGTCAGCACGGACGGGTTGGACCGAAGGGTCTGTTTCCATGCTGGACTTCTCTATGACTCCAAGACCCTTTGGTCCAACTTGTCCATGCCAACCAGATATCCTAATCTAATTGAGTTCCATGTCATTTTCATCTTGTTGCTCAGATGCTCATCATAGCTCATAATAAGATAACCTAAATTTAATCTAATCCCATCTATCATCATGGGGCCTATATCCCTCTTAATACTCCCTACTCATATACCCATCTAGATGCCTTTTAAATGTTGCTATTGTATCAGCCTTCACAATTCCTCTGGCAGCTCATTCCATACACGCACCACCCTCTGCGTGAAAGCATTACCCTTTAGGTCCCTTTTAAATCTTTCCCCTCTCACCCTAAACCTGTGCCCTTTAGTTGTCAACTCCCCCAACCCAGGGAAAATATTTTTTATATTCACACTATTCATGCCCCTCATGATTTTATAAACCTCTATAACGTCACCCTTCAGTCTCTGACACTCTAGGGAAAGCAATCCCAGTCTGTCCAGCCTCTCCCTATAGCTCTCATCCTCCAACCCTGGCAATATCTTTGTAAATCTTTTTTGAATTCTTTCAAGTTTCGCAACATCCTTGCTGCAGCAGGGAGACCAGAATTTCTCACAATATTCCAAAAGCAGTCTAACCAGTGTCCTGTACAGCTGCAACATGACTTCCCAACTCCTATACTCAATGCTTTGACCAGTAAAGGAAAGCATAAATGGATAAGTCCTGCCCTGAGTTGCCTTTCCAAAATACATCACCTCAAATTTATCTAAATTAAACTCCATTTGCCACATCTTGGCCTATTGGCCCATCTGATCAAGATCCCGTAGTACTCTGAGGTAACCTCTTTCGCTGTCTGCTGCACCACCAAATTTGGTGTCATCTGCAAACTTACCAAATATACCATCTCCAGTCTTTGTTAACATCTAAATCATTTATATAAATGAAAAGCAGTGGACACAGCACCTATCCTTGTGGCACACCAATGGTCATTGGGCCTCCAGTCTGAAAAGCCACTCTCCACCCTCCTCTGTCTTGTACCTTTGAGCCAGTTTTATATCCAATTAGGTAGTTCTTTCTGTATTCCATGTGATCTAACCTCGCTAAACAGTTGACGTTGAGGAACTTGTCGAATGCTTTACAGAAGTTCATATAGATCATGTCCACCACTCTGTCCTCATCAATCCTCATTGTTATTTCTTCAAAAATCTCAGTCAAGTTAGACATGTACAAAGCCATGTTGACTATTCCTAATCAGTCTTTGCCTTTCCAAATACATGTAAATCATGCCCCTCAAGATTCCCTCCAACAACTTACCCCCCGCCAATGTCAGGCTGACCAACCTATAGTCCCTGACTTTTCCTTTCCACCTTAAATAGTGTCACCATGTTAGCCAATCTCCCGTCTTCCTGCATCTCACCTGTGACAATCGGTGATACAAATATCTCAGCAAGGAGCCCAGCAATCGCTTTCCTAGCTTCCCCCAGAGTTCTAGGGTACACCTGATCAGGTCCTGGGGATTTAACCACATTTATGCATTTTAAGACATTCAGCACCTCCACTTCTGTAATATGAACTTTTTACAAGAAGTCACCATCTATTTCCCCACATTCTGTATCTTCCATGCCCTTCTCTGCAGTAAATACTGACGCAAAATACTCATTTAGTATCTCCCCCATCTTCAAACAAAGGTTGCCTTTCTGATCTTGGAGTGGTCCTATTCTCTCCCTAGTTAGCATTTGTCTTTAGTGTATTTATAAAATCCTTTTGTATTCTCCTTAACGCTGTTTGCTAAAGCTATCTCCTATCCCCTTTTTGCCATCCTGATTTCCCTCTCAGTATTATCCTACTGCTTTTTTACTCTTCTAAGGATTCACTCGATCTCTCCTGAATATACCTGACATATGCTTCCTTTTTCTTAATCAAATCTCAATTTCTGTAGTCATGCAGCATTCCCTATAACTACCAGCCTTTCATTTCACCCTAATAGGAATATACTGCCTCTGGACTCATGTTATCTCATTTTTGAAAGCTTCCCATTTTCAAACTGTCCTTTACCTACAAGCATCCATCCCCAATCAACTTTTGAAAGTTCTTGCCTAATACTGTCAAAATTGGCCTTCCTCCAATTTAGAACTTTTGAATTTTAGATCCTGTCTATTCTTTTCCATCACTATTTTAAAACTAATAGAGTTATGGCCACTGGCCCCAAAATGCTCCCCATTTGTACCTCAGTCACTTGCTCTGCCTTATTTCCCAAGAGTAGGTCAAGTTTTGCACCTTCTCTAGTAGGTACATCCACAGACTGAATCAGAAAATTTTCTTGTGCACACTTAACAAATTCTTCTCCATCTAAACTCTTAACACTATGGCAGTGCCAGTCTATGTTTGGAAAGTTAAAATCCCCTACCGTAACCACCCTATTATTCTTACAGATAGCTGAGATTTCCTCAATTTGTTTCTCAATTTCCCTCTGACTATTATAATACAATCCCAATTAGGTGATCATCCCTTTCCTATTTCACAGTTCCACCTAAATAATATCCCTGGATGTATTTGCAGGAATATACTTCTAAATACAGCTGTAATCTTATCCCTAATCAAAGACGCTACTCCCTCTCCTTGCTTGACCCCTTTTCTATCCTTCCGATAGCATTTGTATCCGGGAGCAGTAAGCTGCCAGTCCTGTCCATCCCTGAGTCATATCTCTGTAATTACTGTGATATTCCAGACCCATGTTCCTAACCATGCCTTGAGTTCATTTGCCTTCCCTGTTAGGCTTCTTACATTGAAATAAATGCAGTTTAATTTATCAGTCCTTCCTCGTTCTTTGCTTTGTTCCTGCCTGCTCTGACTTTGACTTGCACCCTCTCCCAACTGTACCGGTCTCAAATTGATCTCTTTCCTCACTATTTTCCTGGGTGCCCTCCCCCATCTTACTAGTTTAAATTCTCCCAAACAGCACTAGCAACTTTCCCTCCCCAGTATATTAGACTCATCCAATTTGGGAGTTCCATCATATTGATTTATTTGAAATAGCTACATAAAAGATGCGCGATATTCCAGGACATGATAAATTTGCACTTGTTCTGGTAATTGCTGGAAATTTCTAGAAGCCAGCAACTTGCTCATTTTATGTTCAATAACTGAGAATTTTAAGTATAGTAACTACCCTTTTCTAAATATTTAAACAAAACATATGTTTTTGAAATACAAGAAGTTAGGATGTCATTTGTCATGCCTTCTGGGCATGAGAATTCGCTAGAGTGCTCAACTCCATAATGATACTGTTGACTGACAACTCTGTTCTTGAAAATTTCCAATGGCTGTTCAATAAATGTGAATGGTAATGGTCACTAACTGGTGTCTGCCATGACTCTGTCCAAAATGTACACGCTTATTGCAGGCATCACTTTGAATCTGTATGGTCATCTGTAGCATATACAAAATCGGTCCATAATTTTTGTATTCTAAGACACAAGTTGTTGAGATATGGTGGTGAACCTCTTTAAAGGGTAATTGTGCTGCAATTATAATTGTTCACTGTGTGCAGTTTTGATCAGAATTCTTTGCAAAGGGCATAGATGTGATAGAAACAGCAAGGTTTCACTTAAATACTTCTTATAGAATTGTTGTAACATATCAACATAGGCTGGTTGAGCCCATTTTAAGTGTGTTAGGACATTTCATATTCTTGATAAATCTGCAAGCCTCACCTGTTATTCTCTATGCATGTAAGTGTGTTGAATATGTATGTTTCAGTAAGATATCACACTATAGAGTTGGAACTTTTTAATGTTCTGATTATGCTTCTGTAATCTCCTGAATGATTTCCTTGTGAAAAATATTGGCAATGTGGCACTGACTGTTTTCAATCTGTACATAGTAATTCAACTTCAATCTCCTCCAACACCTTTTCTTGACTTTCATGTTCTCTTGATTCCACATCTACCTGTCATGCAATGGACCTTACACAACCTTTTAACAATTTATTTTCCCATTCTTATCTAGTCACGTCTAGTGTACCTTACATTACTAAACAAATGCATTCAGAACTTGGCAAAATGTGAATATGAGGACTTAGGTCATGGTTCAGTCATGATATCATTTGTGTAATACTCCGAAAGGTAATTGGACTTAAAATTTGGACTTCGATTCTTTTTATGTTAGGGCATTATTTCAGTTATTCACACTTCTCAAAACACTCACTCCACTGATTACTAGTTTTCTTTATTTGTCTAACTAATTCATACAATTAATAAAATTATCCATCACCGGGTTTAGTCATCCATTTGGCCTCAGGCATTCCCTGAGACAATATTGGAGGGTAACAATTTGGACGTTGGAACTAGGCTAAATGGTCTGCTACTTATGCATTTATATGCTTCCAGTGTTGGCATTCTTTCATAAATTGTTTCATTTCTGTCTCAACTTGTTGCCTCCTTCTTCAATGGTTTCTATAAACCTAGTTTTTTTTTGTCCAGGCTTTTTAGTACATTATAATGGTCTCTGCTCTTCCTTCTGCTCCATGTCTATTCTTTTGCCTAAAATGCAACCCAAAAAGCAGAATGTGCATGAATAGTATATGTGTAGTAAATTTCTTATTGTTCTTATAATGCACTATTGTAATTCTGAAATAAACAGAATTCTTATATAATTCACACTCTGTGTTATTTCATATTTGATAAACAAAGTCCTCATCAGATTCACTATCTGATGTTAGATTTGTGCATTGGTGCAATTGTGCAGTTTTTTTCCTCATTTTATTTAAATTACAAATTCATTCTGATTGTTTCAGATTGATTCTCTTTACCCTGTGAAATTTAAACTTGAAGCTGTTGTTGCTGTTGGCCGTGAGGGTTATAAGCTGAGAAAATATGTTGATTCAAAATTTCCACAAATATCAAATCGTGATCAGCTCAAGAATTTCAAAAAAGCAGGAAAATACCGTAAGTTTTTAAAAAATCTTTGTATACTTGTGTTATAGATACATATTATTCTTTTTTCAGTCTTATTGAGCTGATAACTTTTACAATCAAGTGATAGAGTTCTTTGTAAATTTCATCATTTCAGCTTGTATAACAGGGAATTTATTTTTACTTGTGATTTGACAAAGTGGAGAAATTCACCATCTAGCGAAGCATAAGAGCAAACAATAGTCCAGTTACTTATCACGGTTTATAACTTGCAATTTATATTTCAGTGATTGACTACCTTGTCAATTTTATTTTTTATTTAAAGATTCAATAATTTGAGGTGTTTTAGTTGAAAACTTTATACATTTCCTATGCTATTCTGTAAGTGAATTGATTGCTAAGGGATTTTACTGGATACTAATGGTTAAAATAAAAAAACTTGTATATTAGAAGTTTGGAAATTTTCTTTCAAAGCACATGTCTGTGAAACAATCCCGTCGATAAATCTGTTATTTCATATGTAGCAAAATCAGGCAGGTTCTTATAAGAGCCCACTATCCATTTGTTTTTTTTTTATTTATTGTGCCCAAAAGGTACAATCTGTGAAGTTGAATAATTTTGCCTTTTATAGAACATTTGGTTCTCAAACAACTTTAGCAATTATTATGATTATTTTTAACATCCGTTACTTGTTTCATGAGTATTTAGGAGCAGGGGTTGGCCACTTAGGCCC
Source organism: Chiloscyllium plagiosum (assembly GCF_004010195.1). Lineage (NCBI taxonomy): Eukaryota > Metazoa > Chordata > Chondrichthyes > Orectolobiformes > Hemiscylliidae > Chiloscyllium > Chiloscyllium plagiosum. The sequence continues at coordinate 67,009,526 of NC_057713.1, forward strand.
TTCAGTCTTTCTTACTATACAATATTATTTATTGAGGTAGAACGTACATATAGTTTGATTATGGTATGACTTTCCTTCTTCAAAAGTGCGATTCTTCATTAAAAGAAATTATGCAATTGATTTAAGGGATTGATTTTATAAATTTGTTTTGATGCTGGGGAACTACCTGCTAATAACACATTAGAAAATCACCAGTAGCACGCCAAATATATACCACCAATGGTCAAGCTTTCTCATGTCCTGCCCTAATTTTGATAATTCTCTTTAGAGTGTTACTCGAATATAGTTGCTATTTTGGTGTGTTGATCTGTTATGGAATGTTGCCATTTAGTGTTTGTAATAAGCATGTATTACCTTTTTTGATAATGTGAGCACTGTGTGATCCAATGAGTAATGATAAGTCCATTTAAAGTGGAAAAGAGAAACTGGAAATAAATACAATGGGATGAAAATTAATTGTGTTAGCTGACTATGGATATATTATAGTATGATGTAGGAGATGATGCCATAAAGCCTTTGTAAACTGTGGAAGATATGGAGCTAACACAACAGATCAAAGAATTCACTATTCATAGGTGCATAAAACAAAATTCCACACATGCCCAGGCTTTGAGAAAGATGCCAGTCCGAGGACCCAAAAGCAGAAATTAGTTGATGAAAAATCAGTGCTTCAGAAATGAAATAGACTCTGACAGTTTTTTGTAAAAAAAAATTGTGTATCCGAACATTGGAAATACTGTCTCAAAGCACATGTCTGTAAAACAATCCAGTCGATGTACCTCTGTTATTTTAAATGTAAATCAACATAAGGAAGTTTTCAATATAAGTCTACTCTCCAGTCTGTCTCATTTTGTTTTGAATATTTGTTGTATCTCGTCAATGTCAAACTTCTTTCCGAACCCCCCTCCCCTTCTGATCTCCATTTGTTGTGCACCTTAATCCCCTCTCTTCCCCTTCTTCACACAGTCTCCTCATGTCTTTTCTATCCCGCATACAGGCAGTCCTCTTGCCTATCCTTTTCTAAATCTTTGTCTTGATTGGATCTTCTCCATTCCTCCTTCCCTTTCATTCTTTCCATGTTCTACTTTTTAACTACCTCTGCCCTTTTACCAAATCTCAATTCAGCTGTGTGCTTATCTTCTCTCCATGCTCTCTTTTCTGTCATGTTGCCTGCCCTTAGTACTCTTACCTTTCACTCTTCTGCCTCTACCTATCTTCCTTTTCTCTGCTGTCGTCCTCCTCATTTTTCCTAACCTGTCTTACCTAATGTATCCCAGAATGTTGTGGGAAGTAAGGGAGGAAACTGCGAGACTCGTTGCAGAAATATTTGCATCATCTATATCTGTAGGTGAGGTGTCTGATGACTGGGGTGTGGCTAATGTATCTTTGTTTAAGAAAGGCTGTAAGGAGAAACTGGGGAGCTATCGACCTGTGAGTCTGACTTCGGTCATGGTTGAATTGTTGGAGGTGATTATGAAAGATAGGATTTATGGATGGTTAGAGGCAAAATTGATTAGGGATAGTCAGCATGGTTTTTGTGCAAGGAAAATAATGTTTCACAAACGATTTAATTTTTTGAGGATGTTACCGAAAAGACTTAAGACACTCTACACTCACTACACACATACACTTTCTCACACTCTCAACCCCCAACCCAGACAGACAGACACACACACACACACAGACAAAGACCCACATGCACACATGCATTTTGTGGGGTGAATTTGTACTTGCAGGGTTACATTGTACTTTACTCAAACACTGCATGAATTCATGTAAAACTCTGTTATCTCACTTTTTAGATTAGAATCGATCTAAACATCATGGCATAGACAGAGAACACAGGGGGCTAACACCTTCAACATCTTGTCTAGCTATCACCCATTGTTAATAGCTAACCTGAGAATACAACTTTTTTTTTAAAAAAAGGTTTTGTGATTTACACATGAAAGGAGTGAAACTATCATGGTATTCAAACAGATGAAAGACTTAACAATCAATTTTTCAATGTATAATTCACTATAAATTTTTGCTATAAATTCTGTGTGTTAGGATTGAGCCCTCCATTATCATCTGATGAAGGAGCGGCGCTCTGAAAGCTAGTATGCTTCCAATTAAACCTGTTGGACTATAACCTGGTGTTATGTGATTTTTAACTTTGTACACCCCAGTCCAACACCGGCATCTCCAAATCATAATGTAAACAATGTCTAGCATACAGCCCTTATCTGCTTTCTTGATCATGTTCTCAAAAACTCTAATTCGTGAGACATGATTTTCCATGCAAAAAGCCATGCTATCTCAAATGCGTCCTAGCCTCTCCAAATGCCTCTAGATCTTGTCTCTCAGACAACATGGTTTTTATTTAATGGTACAACATCAACCACACTCCAGTCTTTGGCACTTCACCTGCGCTGTTAATGATACAAATATCTGCATTAGGAATTTCATCCCTACCCTCTCACAAGATCCTGGGTTACACTTTATTAGATCCCAGGAATTTATTTACCTTAATGCATTGCAAGAGTTCCAGCACCACTCTTCTATAATGTGGATTCTCTTCAAGACATCACTATTTATTTCCTCGAGTTCCCTAACATCCATGCCTTTTTCAACAGTAAATGCTGGTAAAAAATATTCATTTTAGGGTCTTACCCATCTCTTGTGGCTCCGCACACAGACAACCTTGTTGATCTTTGAGGCCCCATTGTCTCCCTGGTTACGTTTCTTTTCCTTCATGTACTTGCAGAAACCCTCTGGATTCTCCTTTGCCTTGGTCAAAGCCATCTCCTGCCCTATGTCAGCTTTCCTAATTTCTCTGAAGTGTACTCTAACACCCTCTATACTCATCAAGGAATTCACTTGGTTGCAGCTACCATTACATGGCAAATGTCTCCTTTTTCTTCACCAGGGCCTCAATAATTCCAGTCATCCAGGGTTCACACACTCCTGCCACTCTTACACTTAACTCTAACAGGGACATGCTGGCTCTGTATGGGTTCTATGATTCTCTGGTTCCTCCCTCAATGGAAACAGCTGCCCTGACCTTTGTTCACCTTCTCCTGAGGGTGTCACTGCTTCTGGTTGGATGCAATCCCAAGAATGGTCAACACTCTTGATGGCACTACTAGGATTGAAAAACTGCCAGTATATCTTGAAAATAGGATTTCATCTCTTTTTAAATGGATGGTGTTCCCAGTAATTGGCTGCTCTATTGTCAAAGAATCTGGTTGGGCTCCATGATATGGAAGATCTGATAGCTCTGCCTCTGACTTTCTACACCAACAAAATTGTGCCCCGTCATCTATCTCCAAATTGTCCTTTCCCACCAGTTCTGTGTCATCACTATTTTCACTTACTTGTGTGGTGCCTTTCCTTAACTTGCCTCACCACATTACCCTCTCATCTCCTTCCTGTCTTCAGCTCCTCCCTGTACTCTCCCTTCTTTTAACTCACTGTGCAAAATTTTGCTGGATTTCCCATACCCACTAGAAAAGAGAAAGCAATGGTGAATTTGGCTCTTCTCTGGCAGGCTACCTGCCAGACTTTGTGTACGGTAGGATGTTAATTATCTTGGGGTGAGACTTGATATTTGGAAAACTCTGACAGTTGCCATTAATTTTGGATGAAGGGTTAGTGACCCTCCTGACTCTTACCCCACCACAATTAAAATTGTAGAATGCTGGGAGTGAGCAGGTAGGGGTCAGTAAAGATAATTAAGGCTTTGTCCTCAATTTTTTGTCCCCACCACCTGCCAATACTTGTCTGAATTCCTACCCTTCCACATTTTGTTAGCTCTCCCCTTTCCTCTTGTTTCACCCTGGTCTCCAATTGACATTTACCAGAAAAATTCCCTGTAACTTAATGTGAGTTAGTTTAGCAGTGTAATATGATAATAAATGATAAAATCATAATGTCACTGTGGTGTAAGTTACAATATTGTCATGCTGGAGTCATTAATTGAAAAATGGAAAAAGTGAAAAAAAAAGCATATTTCTAGAAACGTTCTTTCAGTAGAAAGTTATAAAGGGTAAAGGAGTGGTAATTAATACTGTATCTTTTTTCAGTTTCTACTTTTTCTGAAAATTGAATTAAGTCTGGTACTTTGTCTTTGCCATTACTTTTTGTTCATCTAAATAATGTATTTGTGTACTTAATTTTATTTTCAAAATTTCTTTGCTAACCTTTCTTTTTTTATATATTTTCTTACTTTCTCTTGTTCTGCATCTTTGCCTTTGGGACTGAGGATCCTCTTCATCATTTTTGGCTCCCCTTCTTTGTGTACAGATAAGATAAAGTCAGGGAGAAGACAATGGAAGATTAACTCAGTATCTCCTTCTAGCACAAATTCTGAGCTTTATTCCACGTCTTCTGGTAACTTATATATGAATGACAATAAAAACTTTTTAGTGAACAGCTTCTCTTTACCTGAAAATGAAACATGCTGTGACAACAGTTGCATTTATACAAGAGAGGATCGGTTTGTGATACCATCAGAAGATGATATTGAGAAGCTCATCTACATGAATGAAGATGGTAGCATGACAGTAGAAATGAGAGTGCACCTCCAAATAAAGGAAAGCGAGACAGTACAATGGACTACTACAATTAATCGTTCTGATGTATGTAAAGAGACAAATGATACTTGCAATTCACAACAAGAATCTGATGTTGAATCAACAAATTTGATTAGTGTACATTGTCATCGTAATCCTAAATCGATGCATTTTGAAAAAATGGACCATGAGCAAGAACTTGATGATCTCTGTATACCACAAAAAGGCACGATACATACAGAACAAGATAATGCTGAACATTATGATATCTCGCAAAGTAATTCTTTGTACACAAAAGAAAATCTACCTAAATTGGAGATGGAATTAGAACCATTGTACTGTTACAAGAGAAATCCTGATCCTGGAAAAATAATGCAGAACGAGAGAACTCTGAAAAGTATGACTGTAAGTCCTGATACAAAAACTACTGTAAATATTATTACACTTCCAAGCCTGGAGGAGTCAGGACTTGGAGAGAGTATAATTGAGCACTGTTGTGAGCGTTTTCCAATGTCCAAATCAATAGAATCTTGGAAAAGAAATAATTATGTTATTTCTGATGATTTACAAGCATGGGAAGAGAATAATGTAAATGCTCAAGCAGAAGAAAAAAACACCTTTGATAAAAGCACATATTTTGTTTTGAAAAACTCTACTTCAATGTCTTCAAGACCCTACTATGAAGATCAATTAACTGTAATGAAAACTAATCCCAACACTGAGCATATGAATACAACAAATGTATTCCCACATTACTTGGAAGAAATTGGATGTGGTAACTTTGTAAAATTAAATTTGAGACCCAATTCAGCAGATCCAATCTACTCCATTTCAAAACAAGTAAAAAAAGATTTAAGGAGACCAATGAGTGCTTTATTCACATATTCTAGATCTTCTTCATCAATTCATAATGAAACAAGTGGCTTGTCATCTAGACTGGTATGTTCAGATACATTCACAGGAAGAAAACAGAAAACTGATGTAAACACAAGCTGTTCATGCAGTTCTGAGATTTGTGAAGCCAGAATGTGTTGCTTTTTGGAAGATTCAAAGTATTCACAGAGTTCTGCAATCAGAAATCAGGAATGCATTAAATCTGCTGAGGTAGAACTGCCAGTTAATACAGATTTAAATGATTCTTTATCTACCAATGAAGAGGAAAGAGCTTTTTGCAGAACTGACAAGACAAACCCTGTTATCAATGACACAGTGACTATGTGTTGCCGAATATATGAGCAGAAGACCAGAAACCATACAAGCGAGAATGCAAAGTTGCACCTAGAATACAGCAGTTATTCACAAGAAGCTCAAGTACTAGACGAGCTTGCGAAACCTGACATCTTGAGTGATCATCAAGAATTATTAGTCATTGATGCTGACAGGCATCAGACCAGTGATCTTAATCCTGTTGAAATGTCTAATGAAAGCAAAGTGACATTTCATATTGAAATCGGCAGTGATAGTTATGTATCTCACAAGTCAACAAGATTGATACAACCTGAAGAAATCAATTCTAATGTGTTGTCAATAATTTGCCCACCAGACAAAGGGCGTAGTAGTACAGAATTACTGGACAATAAATTACAAAGAATGGGATACCAAGACATTAGCACCATCAACAACAATAACAGCTCTGTGATATCCTCCCCTGAAGTAAATGCTTTCCAAGATGATTTTTCTTCAATAAGAGCCTGCGAAAAAGAATTCTATCAGTTTCATGAAGAAGGTGTTCAGTGTAGCGTAGTTACAACTGGTGAAAATTCTAATTTGCCAAGAAGGTCCTCGCTAAAAACCAGTCTTGACTCTGATTCTCCTCCAGGTGGAAATAAAAAACAAATCAGCAATATCAACAGTAGTTCAACAGAAAACAACATCCAAAAGAGTTGTTCTAATACTAGCAGAAAGAAATGGAAAAATCAGGCAAAGGAAAAGAGAAAAACATTTCAAGTTGAAAATTTTAAATGTGATGTTGAAACCTCCGTGCAAAGTTTTCCTACTTTGCAACAAAAAGGGCAGAAACCACATGATATTTCTCAACATCAAAATCTTGGACAAAATGGGGAAGGAAGAATGTCACCCACTTCAAATATGGTGTGCTATGACTTAAATCTTAGGCCTACTCCACTAACGCAATTTGAAGAGGAGCAGCCAATTGATAATTTGACTAGTGATTTCAGAGAAGCATTTGAATTGCCTGATAGTGATTATGATTTTATTAATCAAATCAAAAAATTTAAATCTGAAACAAAGGAACCAGATGAGCACAAATTAATACAACTATCAGCCAAAGTTGTAAATGAGGCACATGAAATGCCAGATGACTGCATCAATGATCATTCATCACAATGTCGAGTAACTGCTTCAAAAGGAAGGATTAGATTTGCAGCCAATTCAAATGAGAATCCATGCAGTACCATTATGAAAATGACTGATAACAAACTTAATATAATTGACTTTGCAAAAGATAAAAATGACATTGCAATTCAAACTGATGTTGGACTAGTTTCTGAAATAGCTGAAGAAAAAGGCTCTATTGGTGAACTTAACCTAAGTGAAGTGTTATGCAAGCTGCAATCAATGGTTGATATGATCAAAGCTATCTCTCAACAGAGCTACAAAACTCGTTCAGCTAAGACTAATGAAATACCTGATATTTCAGAACATCTTGCTGCTACACTGAGTACATCATCAAAGGTTCTCCTTGCTTGGTTTGCAATTATGAATTTGAATGTTAATATTCCAGTTTCACCAGACAGCGAGAAGCTGGTGATGAATAACTGCAATTATTTAGAGGTAATAAGATTTTTGCAGTCTGTAAAACGTATTATCAAGTTTCAAGAAACTGCTGATTTAAAGAGAACCATTTCAAATCTACACAAATGTGACTCTCAGTTCATCAAAGTTCAGAAAAACAAACATGAAGAATTTGGCTACGATTTTGAAAATAACACCAACACAAAATGCCATTTATGGTCTGCAACTTCAGGTGCTGAACAAACTGCTTCATTTGGTGGTCTGCAACAAATCAATGTTGTTGAAAGTGTAAAATGTTTGCATACACAAAACATAATTGCACAGCTAGGCCATGCTGAAGAAGTAGAGGCAAAGGAAGGTGTTAATAATAATGCTAACATTCTTTCAAGTAAAGGCAGAACTAAAGAATCTGATAAAATGCAAGAAACTGGTGACAAGGTATCTGAACTATTCAGTACTAGAGGCCATCTAATTTCTTCTGACATTTTAAAAGATCAGATAATAATTGATTCCTTGTTTCAAAATGAAGGCATATTCAAAGACGAAAAAGGTATAAACAAGGAATGGATTGAGAGAGAAATTGCTAAGAGAACTAATCCTACAGAAGGCTGTGATCCGACAGAGGAGATTGGAAGTTTACAACATACTGAAGAAATAAGACGAGAAGGTATTGCTGAAGATAAAGAATTCTTCCATGACAACAACATTAATAACAATGAACATAAGCATTCAGAAAATCAGAGAGATAATGAAACTAATTATCACTTAACATGTAATAATGGTATTAAAAATACCAATGAATTGTTAACAGCTTCAGATGCACCGTATATTCAAAATAAGATCTCTTTTCAAAGTTTAATGCATAAGTCACTTCTGACAAATGATGGATGTCGATTGAAGCAAAGAGATGATTTTTGTCAGAGGGACCATATGAGCAATAGTTATAGTTGTGAAATACCTGCTTACAGACTGTCAACATCTGCTGTGGTTTCTAACATTGGTTTCGAGAATGGAAGTAAAACTGACAACAATCAATTGATACAAACAAAAGTAATCTGTGATAACACTTTCATTGAAAGTGAAATTGATAATCAGGAATTATTGCCATTTACATTCCCCACCAGACCATTAAATCATGTCGAAAAGCACTTAGAAAGACAGCAGACATCTGACTTGTCTGAAGAGAATCCAGAAAGTGCTAATGATATTCCAAGTGATTACAATTCCCAAGCATCAAATGAAATGACTACAGAGGGAGAGGAAGACATGTTTTTGAAAACCAAACATTTCTCTACTACTTTTGTTAGGCAAGCTACTGAGAGAATGTACAGTAAATCACATGTATCAAAGTGCATTTCACATGATCAGTCGTCCAATCTCTGTGCAGAAACAGAAACCATTTTCCATTCTGGAAAGATCAATGACATCAGGGATGGTCTGTATATTGAAAAGGGGAGATGGTTGCTAAAAGAAAACCATTTAATAAGGAAGTCTCCACCTTTAAACATGGGAATGTATGGAAATCTAAGTTCTACAACATTTGATAACACAAGTGTTGATTCTGCACATCCACAAGTTAGTACTATGCATTCAGGTTTTGTGCTTACTGAATTATCATCAACAGAGATTGAGGAGAGGACCACATCAAGACCTATGTGCAGATATTTTAACATGCTTCATGGGAGTGATTCAGAACCATTCCCAGAATTAAACTGTCAAAAAAATAAGTATAGAAATATGTCTGGTGGTTCCCATATTGCCAAAAGGAATGAAAACATCAAACAATCACCTGAAGTGTGCATTGGGACTACACAGATGTATGGTGAAATTAGTGACAATGATTCATCTTTTTCATCCGTGGCGTTTCGAATGTTTGACAACAAAGTTGGTCCCCTGGCCCAGCCATTATGTCAAGAAAAGGTGATCGAGCAGCCATCTAAAGAAACTGCCAGAGCTCTTCAAAATCCCGATTCTCTGGATAAAGTCCATTTTTTATGTGGTCAGCACTGCCCAATTCTTACGGCTGTCATTGATTTAACCAGTGAGGAGAGCCGAAGATTTGTATATCAAAAAAAATCAGATGTGGAGAATCTATGGATACATTTTGAAGATGAAAATGATATTTTTAACATTAAGAAATCTAATGGTTTAACCCCCGGAAGTGAAAAATTCTCCATATTTAACAAAAATTTAACTGATATTATCAGTGAAATATCTATGTTTAAAACTCAAAGTATTGAGAATGACATTAAAAAAATTAAGTTAAGACTCGATACAAACTATTTGAGTGCTAACCTTAAAAAGTTGAAAGTTCCTTTGCACACTGAAGAGACAGAGTTGAAGAATAATGACAAGGCATTACATATTCAGGCTAAGAAATTATATATACGAAGAATAGTACAATGGTGGTTCTTAAAAAAAGTATTAGAAGACAATTTGAAAGACAAAGTAAGGAACATTAGCTTGTCAGACCAAGCACAGTAAGTGCAAATTCAGCAGATAAATTGACTGATCCCTGCAATTCTTGATACATGAAGTAGTATATGATGATGTTACTCTTCCTTTTATGGAAGATGAGGTTATTGGCCAAACTATGCACTCACTTATTGTCATTCCAAACAAGGCTGTAGTGAATACTGAAAAAGAACTATATTGTGAAAAACCCAAGACAATGCTTAAAAAAATACAATGAATAAAAAATGTGCAGTCAGCAAGGTGATGGGATGTATTCAGAAGTGTTACAATTATTCCATTCTTATGAATGAAAGTCAGTTGAGACAAAGAATTCAGCTATCATAACATTATTAAATTTATGCCCAAAAAATGTCTTTGGACACAAAATTAGATGGAAAAACAAATGTTTCAAACAGGAGATATATTAACAATGAGCAAACTTTTTTCGCAAACTGGAAAAGTTGTTAAATTTGAAGCTTTGTGCAATTTATTTTCTTTTGCTTTAAAGCAAGTACTATGCATTAATTACAAAATTGGCTTTCAACTTGTACCTCACAAATTAAGTTTGTAGTGAAAATATAACAACATTAATTTTGTGCTTTTCAGGTGTTCAACTTTGCATGTTTATCAATGTAAATATTTCTATGAACATTAGATAAATAGTTTAAATTGTTTGCAGCCTCCAAATTTTATATACCTTCTTTGTTCTAGAGCTTCAGCAAACAAAATTCACACTTGTTTAATGTTGGAGAAATGACAATTTGACAAGCAATTTAATTTTTCAAACTATTCATGGAATTTTTCTGGACATTTATACAAAGCGTTCAGTGATATCAGATATGATCAATTTCCCTCCTATCTAATGAGTTGTTGCTTTTCAGTTTAGACTTGAACATAGACCAACATTATGCAAATGAGATGAATAGTAACAAATAGTAAGATATTGAGACAGTCATGAGATGTAATTTAAACTCTCATTTTTACCAAAGAGTGCTTATATAATCATGTTGAAGATATTTAAATAGTAAGTAGCAAGCTAACTTACATACTTATCATCAACCTGAGCTACAAATCTTCTCAAAAATCACCAACATTTAAACATTACTATAACTGCACTATGTTTTCTCCTGTCTGACTTTTTGATTCATATATTAAACAATGATCTCCTGACAATGCACGGGAGAATGATCTTTAATCTGAATATGTATTCTGTTTAGATTAAGTATCCACTTGGTGGGTACTTTCTTGGATGTAACTGTCCAACAAGCTTTCTGGCCATCTTATCCAGTGTTATTCTGGAATGCAAGCTTTCCTAGTCCTAATGTAGTTAACATTTTGTCTATATCCAATGGTGGAGTGGTTTGCGAAATAAAATATTGATGCTGGTTGTAACCAGCTTCATTCCTGAAGAAGGGCTTATGCCCGAAATGTCGATTCTCCTGCTCCTTGGATGCTGCCTGACCTGCTGTGCTTTTCCAGCAACACATTTTTCAGCGCTGGTTGTAACCACACTGGCTGATGATAAAGTTATATCATCGATCACTTCTGGATAGAAAAAACTGACAAGAGTATGGGGATTGCACATATCCAATCAATACTTTTTTACAATAAGCTAATAAAATGTTTACTCCAAAACAAAAATGAGGAGCTGATTTTTGAGCAGGAAGTAGGATTCCTGTCATAGAGTCAGAGATCTCCACTATAGCTAAAAGCCCTCTAACCACTCATACCCATACTGATCAAAAACAACCACCTGACTATCCTAATCACATTTTTCAGTACTTGGCTGATAGCCTCGTATGCTTTGGCATTGCCAGTGTGAACGTAAATTTTTTAAAAAAGTTATGAGGGTCTCTTACAGGCACTGTCCTTTGCATAAAAGTCAGAAGCACATCCAACCTCACTTTCTTGATTCAATCTGCAGCCCTTTAACAGCCATTCAGCAACATGGGGCAGTCATTCTGCTCCCAACTGGGATGTATAGTCATCAGTGATGGAGTGATAAAAATTGTGTGTAGAAAACAAAATTAGAAGAATATAGTGATCTCAAAGGGTTTGAGGACTGAATGCACTTGGAGAAATCCAGAAGGATGAGAACAAAAGGGATTGAAGACAAAGTTGCAAAATTCTTTTTAAAATTGAAGTATTTACCTGACCAACTGAGGTCAGAGAGTTTTGGGGGTGAATGGATGAAGAAATTAAGTATTTATCACAACTCTAAAAATAAAATGACTTTTCAAAATTTCTTTAAACTTTTATTCAAAGACAGTTGTATTCCCCTGTTAATGATTGTACACCATTGAATTTACAATGAAATAAAAATTTGTTTTTATGGAATGATCTTTTTCATTTGTATTCAAATGTAATTGGTCTGATTATGTGAAATAATTTGTAAGCAGAGTTTTATTAATGACTGCTTCAATTAAATTGTTTAATGGTTGTGTGAAACTATGATGTGTTGATTGAAATAATTGATACTGTAGATATGAGAGTCTGTGCAAATTTAGTTATAAGAATTTACCTTCTGAATATAAAGCACATATAGCCAAGATACTGGAGTGTAACACATTCTGTCCAAGGTAACAAATATTATAATATTTGTAATAGTCTATATTGAACTTTGGAAGATGAAACCCCTGTAATTCAAAAGTACTAGCAATGAAGTTGCCATAATGATTTAGTGAGTTAAGTTGTTGACTCAAACATTGTATTGTATTGTTTGTAATTTTTATTAATGACTTGGATGAGGGAGTCAAAGGGTGGGTTGCTGTTCATAGTCTACATAAATCATTTGGAGGAAAAAGTGGCTGGTCTAATCAGTAAATTTGCAGATGATACGAAGATTGCTGGAGTTGTGGATAATGAGGAGGGCTGTTGTCGGCTGCAAAGGGACTTAGATATGATGCAGAGCTGGGCTGAGGAGTGGCAGATGGAGTTCAACCCTGCCAATGTGAGGTTGTCCATTTTGGAAAGACAAATAAGAATGCAGAAAACAGGATTAACGGTAGGGTTCTTAGTGAGGTGGAGGAACAGAGGGATCTTGGGGTCTGAGAGGAAGTCGTACGAGGCTAGGTTGAGAGTTCTCGGCCTTTTCTCGTTGGAACGGCGAAGGATGAGGGGTGACTTGATAGAGGTTTTTAAGATGATCAGAGGAATAGATAGAGTAGACGGTCAGAAACTTTTTCCCCGGGTACAATAGAGTGTTACAAGGGGACATAAATTTACGGTGAAGGGTGGAAGGTATAGGGGAGATGTCAGGGGTGGGTTCTTTACCCAGAGAGTGGTGGGGGCATGGAATGTGGGAGTGGTAGAGTCAGAATCTTTGGTGATCTTTAAGCGGCAATTGGATAGGTACATGGATGGGTGCTTAAGCTAGGACAAATGTTCGACACAACATCGTGGGCTGAAGGGCCGGGTCTGTGCTGTAGTGTTCTATGTTCTATGTTCTAAAAGCTATGTAAATATTCTGACTCATTTTAAAAGGTTAATCCAGGATCTTTTTAAAATTCATTCATGGGATGTGGATGTCCATCCCTGCTTGCCCCTGAGAGTGTGGTGGTGACTTGCTGCCTTGAACTGCTATAGAACATAGCTGTGGGCTAACCCACAATGCCATTAAGAAGGAAATTCCAGGATTTTGACCCAGTGACAGTGAAGGAATGGCAAAATATTTCCGAGTCAGGATGGTGAGAGACTTTGAGGGGAACTTGCAGGTGGTAGCATTCCCATGTATCACCTTCCCTGTCCATCTAAATGGTTATGGGTTTAGAACGTGGGGATCTTTAGTGAACTTCTGGAGTGCATATTGTAAATTGTACACACTGCTGGTACTGAGATTCCTTTGGAATACTTTCTGATATTTTACTGCAATGTAGCACCTCCCTAAACATAACACACCTTGTTGATTTTTGCAATTTCCAATTGTATTGAGAAAAAACAATCAATCATGGGAAGTAAGCAAATACAAACAATATTTCTTTGAATCATAGTTAGAGTATCATACAAAATGGTGGGACGAAGGGCCTATTTCTATACCTATGCCTACCGACAAGCTACAAACTACTTGAATCCATTTATCTACCTTTGGTCCATAGTCTACTATGCTCTGGCATTTTAAGGGCTTATCCCTTGCTACTTAAATGTTGCAAGAATAGCTGCTTGCACAACTCTTTTGGGCAGCATACCCTGTTTCCATTCATATTGTTATGTCTTTAATTGACCTTAAGGTGGTGTGTTGCACCATCTTCTTGAGGTGTTGCAGTAGTCTGTGTGATACAGTTAATTCCACAATAAGAGGAATCAAAAGTGAAGAAGGAGAAAAGGTGCATGTATCAAGCATGTTACTGAAATTGAGAGATAGTGGTCACAAAATTTGGTTGCACTGTGCCTGAATTTTTAGTTATGTGCTAGGATTACGTAAAATATTTGGCAAAGAACTAGTTCATGCTGATGTTCATCTGCAACTTGACCTTTCCCCCACCATTTCTCCTATAAATCTACGATAATATCTATTTCTTCATCTGCTTATTTAGTTTCACCTTTTGTGTGCATCTAGACTACTCCATTTAAGCACCCACTTTAGTAATGAATTCCATATTCTTGCCATTCTTTGGGTGAAGACATTTATTAAATTTGTTGTTGGATTTCTTGGTGACTATTGATGACCCCTGGTTATGCTCTTCACCAAGAGGGAATATGCTGTCCATATCCAATCTGTCAAAATCTTTCATAGTTCCAGTGGTTGCAAGGATTGCAGTGGCTTGATTTGTTATGGACCAGGCCAGACCACCGTCAAAGCATTTCAAGGAGGTTGCCCAGTCCCTAACCTTTCTAGTAGTTTTAAGCAGATGTACAGTGAATGCAGGGTATTTCAGTTTTAAACAGCTGAATTTAATTACAGATTACTGAATGAAACACAACAAAAGAGAACCAAATTTAGTATAACTTAACCTATCTGAAAACTTACTTGACTCTGTCATAACTTAATGATATACTTGCATATACCTGCACAATGATATACTTAATGAAATACTTGCAACATCCCCATCAACACCCCTTGGTTAAAAAAAAAAGGCAAAATCAATCACAGGTTCTTACAGGAGAGAGATTATAGGGAGAGAGAATCAGCATGGAGCTGTTTCCTTGGGTCCCCAGCTAAAACTTGACCAGTGGATTCAAACAGACTGCTTGCTAAAAACCAAACCAGAAATGTCCCTGAACTGGGAGTATTGGCCACTCTCCTTTCATTATATAAGTGTTTCTTTTTAAAAAAACATACTTAAAAGCCTTTTGCCTGAGACAGTATCTGTTAGCCATAATCAAAAGGCTTCTCCAAGCCAAATTGGAACCTTTGCTGTTTACGACCCACTTTGAAAAAAGCCAAGGACAACATAACCTTATTAAAGGAGCAGAATTATCACAAAAGCAAGTAATTTGATCCTCATTATTGAACACTTTGCACAGCAGTGGGTTACAGCAGGTGAACTGAAACCAAAAGGTTGTCTACATTTAGGCAGCAAGGGATGAGCCCTTAAAATGCATTAGCTTGTGGACTAGAAACCAGGTACTAATTACATGGATCTTTTGGCTGCCAAAGAATGTATGATTGGTTCATAGCTAACTGAATCACTTGGGGTTATGAGAAAGATTCAGAAAAGCTAGTCAAATTACCAGGAGCACTCTTAATTCTGTGTGAAAGAGCCTTTTTAAACCAGCAGAAAACTAGTTTAGCTTTTATCAGCAGTTGCTGTGAAATCTTTTCAAAAGTCAAATCTTTTATCAGCGAACCAGTTGTCCTGTCCCTCTTGCATCCAGAAAAAGTATGAGAAGTAGTATTCTGATCGGCACAAAAACTATCTCAATAGATCCTGTGAAAAATGAAAACTGAATTGCTTTCCAATTTTACTTTCATCCATAACACCAATATGTTTTCTTGTCTATTTTTGTGTGTGTCTCTCTCTCGTATGCTCTCACATGAATGGAAGTTTATAAAAGAATTAAAGTTACCGTGAGTAGAGTTGTAATGCCAGTAGCTAGATATTATTTATTAGGTAAGAACAAGACTATGTTATAAATAGCTTCTCTAAAGTAGAAAAACCTAGTCAACCAGGCTCTAGAAAGTGGGTAATTTGAGGAATCTTTGCATACTTTTGAAATCTTCAACTTTTGTGACCACGCCAGGAATAGTGGCTCTTGATTTTCAGTGCACGATTCCAGTAACGTGTGACAATATCTTCCCTCTTTCTTTCAGAATTTTGGCCCCTTCACAATTTGACATTCAAATTGGAGAGTGCACTGATTTCTTTCTAATCTCACTTATCCATTGGTCCTAAACTTTAAATTTAACTAAAATGGTGATATTGCTAATAATATAGGTTTTGGAGTGTATGTAATTTAGTATTGACTATCAGCCAAGTTACTTTTATCACAGAGTTGTTATAATATTGTAAAAAAAATTGCTGAAGCAAGCAGAGCAAGTTTATTGACAAAAATAAATTGGAGTCCATAAACTTAGATCTGATTTGTTTTCGAACATCTCAAAATTGGCATGAGACAAATACAGGCATCGGATAAATGATGGGTGAGCACCCCCTTGAACATGTCAGTTAGCAAATGGAATCAAAACACAATGAGTTTTTCAGAAACCAGAAAGCAACCTCCCTCAGCCTCCCATCCCAATGTCAATGACCTATGAGTTTAACCTATGAGTTATTAGGAAGAACAGGCAGGTCCAGGTTACTGAACACAAGGGTCTGATGGACTGATATGTATTTATTTTAACAAAAGGAGTGTAACACATAAAACAGATGAGTTGAGAGTCTGGATTTCATTTTATTTGATTGTAGTCACATGTATCTAAGTATAGTTAGAAGCTTTATTTTGCGAGCAGTACAGGCAGTTCATAATAAAACTATGATGTTGTAGCTATTTACAGAAACTTGGTTATGAGGAAGGCAGGAGTGGCTGCACAACATTCCAGAGTTTAGATGTTTTAAGCTTGATAGACAGAAATGTGACAGGGCTTGGGGCATTACTGATTTAAGGAGAATGTCACAGCAGCATTAAGAGAGGACATCTTGGAGGGCTCATCCAGCGAAGCCATGTGGGTCAAACACAGGATTAAGAAAGGTGCAGTTACAATATTGGGGTTATACTTATGGCCTCCCAATAGCCAGTGGGAGACAGGAACAGCTATATAAGTAGATCATGGAAAGGTGTATAAACCAGGTTGTTACATTTGGTTATTTTAGTATGCATTATGGACTGGGACTCATTTAGGGCCTCAGGCTTTAATGGGGCAGAATTTGTATGATGCACTCGGGAAGGTTTCTTGAAACAATAAGAAGATAGTACAACTAGGAATGGGGCCATACTATACCTTGTATTGGGCAATGAGCCTAATCAGGAATTTTAGTGGGGGAGCATTTTAGGAATGTTGATCATAATTCTGTAAGTTTTAAGATCATTATGGATAAGGATAAGATTCATCCTTGGGTAACTGTGCTAAATTGGGAGAAAGCTAATTACAATAATACAGGCAGGAACTGGAGAATTTAGATTGAGTGTGTATGGTTGAAGGTAAATCCATATCTGAATAAAATAAAGCAAGGCAGTTGGCTACTCTGCCACAGAGCTCCAGAAGTGTACAGAAATATCAAATTCAATGTTTATTGCGAGCAATAGTCAAGGAATCAAACATTAAAACATGCTACTGAAAACTAGTCAAAAAAGTCCTTGAATATTCAATGTAAATTCAAATGTAATTGGAAACATAATTTGTACCTAGTTCCTCTTGATTTTTCTCTTGTAAGTTATTTTAATATTGTAATT
The DNA here is from genome assembly GCF_004010195.1 of Chiloscyllium plagiosum. Taxonomy (NCBI): domain Eukaryota; kingdom Metazoa; phylum Chordata; class Chondrichthyes; order Orectolobiformes; family Hemiscylliidae; genus Chiloscyllium; species Chiloscyllium plagiosum. The sequence continues at coordinate 67,027,120 of NC_057713.1, forward strand.
TGGCGTGGTTCTGTCTGCCTGAACTTAATGTGCAGGTTCAAACTAACCTTGATCGATTTGTTAAAGGTAGTGACTGTGTTTAAAATATCCAGTAAGCTTTTTTTTCTATATGTAAAGTTTAGGTAACTGAAATCCAACATGATCCTTGAACAGTATAAAGGAAGCAGAAAATAATTTATACAAGGAATTAAGAGGGCTTAAATGGGCCATGAAATTTCCTTGGCAAGTAGGATTAAGGAGAAACCCAAGGCATTTTATACATATACTGGGAACAACAGGGTAGCGAGGGAAAGAGTCGGTCCACTCAAGGACAAAGGAGGGAGTTCATGTGTGGAGGCACAGAAAGTAGGTGAGGTCCTTGAGGAGTACTTGTTCACAAAGGAGAAGGGCATGGTGAGTCGAGACAGGGCTATGTTGATAGTTTAGGTAAGTCCCCGGTTCTAATGAGATCTATCCCAGAATGCTGAGGCAGGCAAGGGAGGGGATTGCTGGAGCCTGGATGGGTCCTTGTATTCTCTTTAGCCACAGGCTCGGTCTGTAAGACTGGAGAAGAGCCAGTTGTTTGTTCAAGAAGGGCAAGAGAAATAATCCAGGATATTATAGGCTAATGAGCCTCACAGAAGTGGTAGGGACATTATTGGAAAAGATTCTTAGGAAGAGAATTTACTTGCACTTGGAAAAGAATTGACTTATTAGAGATAGTCAGCATGCGGGGGCGATCTTGTCTCACGAAGTTAATTGAGGTTTTTGAGAATCTGATGAAGATGATTGAGGGTAGGACAGTAGATTTTATCGACATGGATTTTGCATTTGATAAGGTCCCTAATAGTGGGCTGATCCAGAGGATTAGTCACATGAAATCCACAGTGAGTTGATAAGTTGAATACAAAATTGGCTTGATCATTGAAGGGGAAGAGGGTTGTTGTGTCGAGTTTGTTTTGCCTGGAGGTTTGTGGCAAATGCTGTTCCACAATGATCGGAACTGGGACATCTATTATTTGGAATATGTATAATATATGTATGACATAATTGAAGATATACATTTGAATCAGTAAGCTTTAAAATGAAACCAAAATTGGTAGAGTTATGGCTATTGAGGAAGATGATCAAAGGATATAACAAGATATAGATCAGATGGAAAGTCGGGTGGAAAAAAGGCAGATGAAAGGCAGAGTCTACAGTTAATAGCAGGATCCTCAGGAACATTGATCTACAGAAGAATCTTGTGATGCAAGTCCAGAGCTCCCTGAAAGGTGCAACACAAGTGGATGAGGTGATAACGAAGGCATATGGCAAGCATGCCTTTATTGTTTGGGCATCAGTATACATTTAGGCAAGTTATGTTGCAACTGTATAAACTTTAGTTAAGCTACATTTAAAGGATTTTGTGCAGTCTCTGTATCTCTGAGTCTCTTTATTTGACTATTTTGTTGTCTGACTGTCTCTCTTGCTCTCTCACTCTCTCCCCTGCCTCTTGCTTGCTCACCTCTGTTTCTGTATTTGTGTTTTGTACATGTATGACAATTAATTATGTTCCTAATTTCACCACAGGTGGAAAATGGAAGGTAACTATTGTCACTAGTGACCTACCATCTGCAGGTACAACTGCTCAGGCTCACATCACATTGTATGGTGATGAAGGAAATTCAAGAGTTATTGTACTTCAAGGAAACTCTGAAGAAATGTTACAGCCTGGGCATCAGGACACTTTCACTGTATGTATTGATTTAAGTGGAATATATTATTGTCTAATATGCAGCAAATTGTTGGAAAGACTTTCTGATGGAAATAATTGCAGTAAATATGTTGTTTTGGTTAGGGCACTGTTGTTATATGGTAAGTTTTTGATGCTTAAATCAGATTGGTCTTTCTTTTGATGCATTTTCTGTAACATACCATCTAATCTCATAACCTTCGTTTTTTTTCTTTTGAGTGTAAGTTAATTTTATACCTTCATTTACAAACAAAGATGTTCAATCGAGTCCATTTTCTTCCATATGACATCAGCATAATCCCAAAGAACCATTACAGCGAGATGACTGATAGTGAATTTAACCCTTGAGCACACTCCACCATTTAATAACATTGTGGTCAATCTAATTGTAACCTCAGGTAAAAACAATGACTGCAGATGCTGGAAACAAATTCTGGATTAGTGGTGCTGGAAGAGCACAGCAGTTCAGGCAGTATCCAAGGAGCAACGAAATCGACGTTTCGGGCAAAAGCCCTTCACATTGTAACCTCAACCCCACAGCTCACAATTGTGAAATATGCTGATGACATAAAGATAAATAGAAAAGCACATTCTGAAAAGAACACAATGAGGTTGCAAAGATATATTGTTAATTCGGTGAATGAGTTGTTATTGTGGGGATTAGGGGACGGAAGGAGTGAGGTCAGAAGCATGGGAAATGGGCCCTGCCAACCACAGCAACAAGAAATCCTTGGTTGAGGAAAAAGGTAGACTTTTCTGATGCTCTCCTGTGGAAAGATGGTGAATGGGGATGGTTTAGGTTTTTTTTCCTGGAAGAATCAGCGAGTTCTAAGACCATCCTGATGGAGAATGGACGTATTAAAAAAAAATTGCACATCCATAGCGAAGGGGAGGTGGCTGCTGCTCGCAAACTGGAAATATTAAAATTGACAAAGTGGCAGAAGAATCACAGACATAAGTGTGACAGGGGACAAAAAAAAGTCAAATCAAGGTGGGAAGAATTAATTTCCATGAGGCAGAAACCAGAAGAAATAATGGGTCTGCCTGGGCAGTTCTGTTTGTGGATTTTGGAAGGATCGTAGAGGTAGCTGAATAGGGTTGGGAACCATGAGCTGGGAACAGTGGGGAAGATGAGTTGAGATTTGTGACAATTAAGGATACAGTAGTCTAATGTTCGATGGTGGGGATATGGTCCAGTGGCTATATAACTATTGTATCTATAAAAATGGGTAAAGGCGAGGGATTCTGCAACAAATACCTCACCACCCGACTCCCCAAAGCCATTCCACAAGGTGCAAATTAGGAGTATGATGAAATACTCTTCACTTGCCTGGATTAATGTATCTCCAAGCGGCTCAGCACCATCCAAGACAAAGCAGCCTGCTTGATTGACATTGCTTTGAAAAACATTCAGTCCCTTCACGACCAAGTCTCAATCACAACAGTGTATCCTATCCACAATGTACGCTGCAGAAATTCACTAAGACTCCTTAAATTGAGCCTTCTAGTCCAAGATATTGTTGCTAAATTAGCTGATGGCACGAATAAAAAGACAAAAATAACTTGTGAAGGGGATATCAATAGACTATAAAGGGATTAGAAAAGTTAAGTGTGTGGACAAAGATCAAACAAACACAGCATAATGTGGGTAAAAGTGAAATCATACATTTTGTTGTGAAGAATAATAAAGTATATTATCTAAATTTGAAAGGATGCAAAGGTATCTGGATGTCCTAATGCACAAATCACAAAATCATTGTTCTAACTATCTTTTTACCTTTCATAGAATTAGCTCACAGCATTTCTGCTTCTTTTTAGTTTTGAAGAATAGTCCTGTTTCTCTCACCACAGACACTGCCAGGCTTGCTGAGCTTTTTTAGTACTTTCTGTTTTCACTATTTTAGATCTTACTTTTTTTTGTGAAATTATCATATGCTTTAAAATATTCACTGGATGTAAACATTGCCAGCAAGATTCCATGTGTATTGTTCATCCTTAATTTCCCCTTTTAAAAACTGTGTGATCTATCTTGATGCATGCAGTTGTGTGGTGATGTATGTCCACAGTGTTGTCGGGATTTAAGTATTTTGGTCTGGTGATATATTTTCAAGTGAGGATGATCTATGACTTGAAGAGGAATCTATGCATGGTGTCTTAGTATTCTTAGTGACTGAGGTCATGAGTTTCAGAGGTTTTGGCAAAGAAGCCTCAGCAACTTATGGCTCACTTAAATTGTAACTGCAACGTATTGTGCATTAGTAGGGGGATGGGGTGTGAATGTTCAATGTGTTGGGTAGGATGCTGATCAAGCTTTATCCTCAATGTCATTAAACACCTGGGATTTTACTGGAGTTTCACTTGTAGCTTCTGATAAGGTTTTTGCGAATCAAGTGGTGGTTGTGAATCGTGGTGCAGAATTTCTCACCTCTGATTTGTTCTTTCAGCCATTGCATTTATGTGGCTGTTCTAATTAATTTTCCGCTCAATAGCAACCTTCAGTCATAGAGTCATAGGGTCATAGAGCTGTACAGCATGGAAACAAACCCTTCGGATGCCTTCGAGATCCTAAATTAATCTAGCCTCATTTGCCAGCATTTGGCCCATCTCCTTCCAAGCCCTTCCTATTCACCCATCCAGATGCCTTTTAAATGTTGTAATTGTACGAGCCTCCACCATTCCCTATGGCAGCTCATTCCACACACGCACCATCCTCTCCGTGGAATGTTGCCCTTAGGTCCCTTTTATATCATTCCCCTCTCACCTTAAACTATGCCCTCTAGTATTGCACTCCGCCACCCAGGGGAGTGCAATACTATTCATCCTGTCCATGCCCCTCACGATTTGATAAACCTGATAAACCCTCAGCATCCTATATTCCAGGGAAAGCAGCCCCAGCAATTCAGCCTCTCCCTATACGCAAATCCCCCAACCTGGCAACATCCTTCTAAATCTTTTCTGAACCCTTTCAAAGTTTCACAACATCCTTCCTATAGCAGTATTCCAAAAGTGGCCTAACCAATGTCCTGTATGGTCTCCATTTGACTTCCCAACTTCTAATGCACTGACCAATAAAGTAAACAATACCAAACGCCTTTTTCCCTAGGGCCTTACCATTAACTGCATAAGTCCTGTCCTGATTTGCCTTTCCAAGATGCACATTGTCCAATATGGTCAGTGCCATGATTTATTGGAATTCTGTGAAGTCATTATGCGCATTGTGGACAAGATGGATCCAGTAGATGTGGTGTGTCTGGATTTCCAAAAGGCATTCGGCAAGATTCTGTGCAAAAGGCTGCTGCATAAGATAAAGATTCATGGTGTTATGGGCAATTTATTAGCATGGATACGGGATTAGTTAACTAACAGGAAGCAAAGAGAAGGGATTGCTTTGGAGTGCTTTGCTGGTTGGTGATCAGTGACTAGTGGTGTGCCTCAGTGATCAGTGTTGGGACCACAATTATTTACAATTTAGATAGATGATTTGAAGTTGGGGACCATGTGTGGTGTGTCAATGTTTGTGGATGACACTAAGATGAAATTGTGCAGAGGACTCAAAGTTTGCAGAGGGATATAGATAATCTAAGCGAGTGGGCAAATGTCTGGCAGATGGAGTAAAATGTTGATAAATGTGAAGTCATCCATTTTTGGTAGGAATAACAGTAAAAAGGATTTTGTTTAAATGGTAAGGGAATTGCAAAGGGACCTGGATGTCCTTGTGCTTTAATCGCAGAAGGTTGGGCTGCAAGTGCAACAGGTAATTAAGGAGATAAATGGAATTTTGTCCTTCGTTGCTAAAGGGATTGAGTTTAAAAGCAGAGAGGTAACATTACAGCTGTGCAGGGTTCTGGTGAGGCCACAACTGGAGTACTGTATACTGTTCTGGCCTTTTTACATGAGAAGGGATGTACCGGCAGGTTCACTTGGTTGATTCCGGAATTGAGGGGGTTTGCTTACAAGGAGACACTATTTAGACTGGGATTATATTCATTAGAATTTAGAAGAATGAGGGTATCTTATAGAAACGTGGAAAAATTATGAAGGGAATAGATAACATCAAAGCAAAGAAGATGTTGTGGAAAGATGTTGTGAAACTTGAAAGGATTCAGAAAAGATTTACAAGGATGTTGCCGGGTTGGAGGATCTGAGCTACAGGGAGAGGCTGAACAGGCTGGGGCTGTTTTCCCTGGAGCATTGGAGGCTGAGGGGTGACCTTATAGAGGTTTACAAAATTATGAGGGGCATGTATAGGATAAATAGGCAAAGTCTTTTCCCTGAGGTCGGGGAGTCCAGAACTAGAGGGCATAGCTTTAGGGTGAGAGGGGAAAGATATAAAAGAGACCTAAGGGGCAACCTTTTCACGCAGATGGTGGTACATGTATGGAATGAGCTGTCAGAGGATGTGGTGGAGGCTGGTACAATTGCAACATTTAAGAGGCATTTGGATGGGTATATGAATAGGAAGGGTTTGGAGGGATATGGGCCGGGTGCTGGGAGGTGGGACTAGATTGGGTTGGGATATCTGGTCGGCATGGACGGGTTGGACCGAAGGGTCTGTTTCCATGCTGTACATCTCTATGACTCTATGACTCTAAGATGTTTCCACTGATGGGTGAAGTTAGAGCAAGAGGGCAAAGACTCAAAATTAGGGGAGGAGATTTAGGACTGAACTGGGGGGTTGTGAATTTGTGGAATTCTTTGCCCAGTGAAGTAATTGAGGCTTCCTTATTGAATGTTTTAAAGCAAAGATAATTTTTTTGAACAGTAAATAAATTATGGGTTATGGTGAGAGGGTGGATAAGTGGAGCTGAGGCCACAAAAAGATTAGCCATGATCTTATTGGATGGTGGAGCAGGTTGAAAGGCCAGATGGCTTACGCCGGCCCCTGATTCTTAGATTCTTATGTTCTAAATACTTTCTTTCACTGACATTGGCTATTACTTGGTACTTGTGTGGTGCATATGCTATTTTTTGCCTATCAGCTCAAATCTGAATGTTCATGCATGTTGTGAATTGAATTAAATGATACACATTTGTCAAAAAAAGTTCCAACTTCTGATCTTTATGACAGAGGGTATGTCATTGATGAAACAGTTGGCTGAGGGTGTTGTCTTGAAGAACTCTTTAGTGCTTTCTTAATGCCAGGATGATTTCCACCAACCACTGCTATTTTCCTTTCTGCTCGGTTTAATTGCCAGTGGAGAGTATTCCTACTACCCATTGATTTCAATTTTGCCAGGGTTTCCACAGGATGTGATCGGATAAATGCTGCCTTGAGATCAAAGGTAGGTGCTCTTGCATCATCTAAGGAAATCTGTGCTTTTGTCTGTGTTTGGAGCAAAATTGTTAAGGGGTCAAGTTGTCCTAGTGGCATCACAACACCTTTCTTATACTGACTTCCATCATTTTTAAAATGTTTTTTGAAATCGGGATTGGACTGATGGTAAGATGCTGCATTGGATTTGATATATCCTGCCATTTGTGAATAGGAGACAGCAGAATAATTTTACACTTTTAATTTTTCGGGTTCATCGTTAAAATATATTGCATTCTATGAAAGGGCCAAGAAATGAGATGATTGAAAAGTTATTAATTTAATTATTAGATATATACACAGAAGATTGGTAAATTGTACAAAATTCGCATCGGACACAACAACGCTGGTGATTTCCCTGGGTGGCATTGTCAATCGGTAAGGATATTGAATAGACAAACTTATTTGTTTTGTTTTGCAGACTTATAGAGTAGAATACAAAGTGATTAATTAATTTGAAACAAGCTGTGTGTATTAGTTAAAGACTTCAAATAATTATTGTGGAAATTCTATCGTTGTATTTCAGACATGCTTTCCTCTGATTTCATGTATTAACTTAAATATAGAATGAGAAAATCTACAGTTTCATCCTTCCATCCTTCCAACCTCAGGCTCTTATGGATACTGAGAAAAGAACAACAGCTCCATGATACTTGTCTGCATTACTCAGTAGCTTGAACTTCACATCAAAAATTACTTGTGTGAGAGGACTTGCAAGTAACAAATTGGCATGTGTGTCTCTGTGGAGGTGCCAATGTTAGACTGGGGTGGACAAGTTAAAAATCACACAACACCAGGTTATAGTCCAACAGGTTTATTTGGAAGCATTGGCTTTCGGAAAGCTGCTCCTTCATTAGGTAGCTGTGGAGCAGGATCATAAGACACAGAATTTCTCGCAAAGATCTCGGTGTCAAGCAACTGAAACAATATATTGAACAAACCTAGATTGCTGTTATGTCTTTCACCTTTTAACGTAGCTTGCAGGTTTCAGTTCATTAATATGTAAATCCCAGAACTTCTTTCCAATCACGTTCTTGAGATAACTTAAGGTTTTATATAAGAAAAGTGACATCTCAGCTCAGACAATACATCAAAGCTGAGGTTAGAGTCTGTCTGTCTCCCAACCTTGAGCCAGACTGGTTCGATTTCCAAAGTAGGAATTTTATAAAGTGTTACATGGATTGACTGCCGGCAGATTGTGTGCTTTTTGAACAAGTTAGAATGTATCTGCAATTACAATTCTGTAACTGCAAACTCACCCCATAGACTAATATGTGTGTGTGTGTGCATGCATGTGAGGGAGAGAGAGTGAGTGAGTGAGTATGTGTGCGTGAGTATGTGTCCTTGTGAGAGTGTGCTTTTGCATGTGCACGTGCTCGGTTGAGTGTGACGGAGTATAAGCCTGTGAGAGGGTATGTGTGGAGGGTGTGTGCCTGTGTGTATGAGAGAGGGTCTGAGTCAGTGTGAGAGTATGTAAGAGTGTGTGTGTTTATGTTTGCTTGTATGTGTGTAAAGTGTGGTGGGTCACCTGTAGTGTGACATGAACGCAAGGTCGCGGTTGAGGCCATCCTCATGGTTACAAACTTGGATATCAGCCTTTGCTCAGTGTGGTTGTGTATCCCAAAGTCCGCCTTGGAGAACAGTCACCCGAAGATCAGAGGCCAAATGTCCCTGACTGCTGAAGTGTTCCCTGACTGGGAGGGAGCATCCCTGTCTTGTGATTGTTGCACAGTGTCCATCCATCCGTTGCCATAGCTGCGACTCGGTCTCGCCAATGTACCATGCCTCTGGGCATCCTTGCCTGCAGCGTATGATGTAGACAACGTTGGCTGAGTCACATGAGTACCTGCTGCGTACATGGTGGGTGGTGTCCCCATCTGTATCCATCTCAACACTGATGCATCCTGCTGTTGGAGCCATGACAGGGTTTATGGTGTTGTGGTCGATGATATCCTTAAGGCTGGGCAGTTTGCTGCAAACAATAGCCTATTTAAGGTTTAGTAGTTGTGTAAAGGTGAGAAGTGGAGGTGTGGGGAAGGTCTTGGTGAGGTGCTCATCCTCATCGATAATGTGTTGCATACTGTGAAGAACATGGCATAGTTTCTCTCCTCCCAGGAAGTCCAGTAGTTTTCAGGAATGCAACCACAAATTTAAGTAAAGAAACAAAAGCAAGTGTTTGAACTTGAAGTGTTAGCTATGTTTCTCTTTCCACAAATGCTGCCAGACCTTTTGAGTTTCTCCAGTACTTTGATTTTATTTCAGGTTTCCATCTGTAGTATTTTGCTTTAACTTAAATAAGGACATGCTTAATCAAGGAGAAAGTGAGGACATGCTTATTCAAACCTTCTTTAGCTTATTATCTAATCAGTGCTTGTGGGATTACTGCCCACTTCAAGACTACAATTGGTGGAGAGGTGGAAAGGTTGTCCATATGCCTTTACACCCTGGACCTAATTGGGAGAGTGGGCAGGAAACTGGTGGGCTTCCTTTTTAAGTCTATGTTTTGGGGATGGTATTAAATTTCACTTCATACAGAGAGTATTTGGTTCGGTATCCAGCGTTGCACAAAATTTCTTGATACTCTAATAATTCACTGAACTGATATTTCTTGAATTTGGTTCGCAGAAGCATGAACTCCAAAATCCCATTTGTTAAAATGGACAATTCAATGACAACAGGAAATAAATCTAAAAAATTACACTTGCCTCTGTTTTTGTTGGAACACCCTGAATATCCAAAAATAATTGGACCAGCTTTTCTGCAAAGTAACAGTACAATGAAAGTTACCAACCCAAATGTTTTATACAAGAGAATGGAGCTCCACGTTTTGAAAATAGATTTTGCTCAGAATTCCTTCAAAATGTGAAGTTGTACTTCTATTCTGGCAATTGTTTAATTGTGTTGAACTGTCAAGGGAAGGTAAACCAGACTCCTTTTTCCTAGCAGCTGCCATATTCTGACATGTGGAATAGGTGCCAGCTGGGCTAGGGATAGAGTACAAACCCTGTTGAGAGTACGATACCGGCTATTGTCTTGGGGTAAGGCTAGGGTGCAAGATGGTAAAAGGTGGGGGGAGGGGGAGGGGTGGTTGCGTGTTTGCAGGTAAATTGAAAGTAGAAATGAAAACTGCTGGCAAACACAGCAGGTCTGGAAGTATCTCTGGGAAGAAAGCACAGTTAATGTTTTGAGTCTGGTCTTCATTAGAGTAGAGGTGGGTGGGCCAGAGAAGTTGGATTTGACAGGGTGGCTGAAAGAAGGTGGTTAGGGCTGTAGGGAGAAGGGCCTACAAAATCTGTGGTCGGATGTCAGGTCAGTTGGCTGTGGTAGGGAGCAAGGTAGGGAAGATGAGAGCTGGTCAGGATCCAAGGGTTGATGTGCGAGTTAAGTATGAAGTTTATTTAGTGGTTACTCAGGAGTTGAAATATTCATTTAATTGCTTAGCTTTTCTTGAGGAACTATTTTACTTAATTTAGTCTAAGCCATCTGAAATCTCTGATTTTTATGGAAACATGCAGAATTATGGGCGGCACGGTGGATCAGTGGTCAGCACTGCTGCCTCACAGCACCAGTGTCCCAGGTTTGATTCTAGCCTCGGGGGACTGTCTGTGTGGAGTTTGCACATTCTCCCCGTGTCAGCATGGGTTTCTTCCGGGTGCTCCGGTTTCCTCCCACTTTCCAAAGTTGTGCAGGTCAGGTGAATTGGCCATGCTAAATTGCCCATAGTGTTAGGTGCATTAGTCAGAGGGAAATGGGTCTGGGTGGGTTACTCCTGGGCACTTCTTTGAGTCTGCTATAATGTGGATTCCATGGTTTCCTATTAGCAACTCCTATCTGTGCTGGAAGAATGAATGTGATGATGAAAGGTCCTCAGTATATAGAAAAGGCAAATCATGACATTAGTTAATGTTTAATGGTACAGAAATGATGGGTCGAATGGCTCCCTACTTTAAAGTTCTAAGATTCTAATTTTTGAACTTGCATCAGTTGAACATGTATTGAGTTGAAAAATGCAGACTTTGATAGAGTTTTGGGTGGCCCTATGGTGTAAGGTGCCATTGATTACATACACATGGATTTATGGTGCCTTATTGCGATGCTGAAAAATACTATAACTGCTAAGGTTAGCACTCGCTGTGCTGTTGGTGTGTGACTACTTTTGCCGTACCATTTTGGCGAATGCCTTTTAATATTACTGTCATGATGCATTCACCGTCTCAGTCCACTGTTCTCTCTGACTCCATGACAGATCAGGAAATGGCTGCTGGTTCATGACTCCCTTATGCAATCTAATTGTAAGTGATCAGCAAACTTTACTGGGAGGCATATAGTCACGTGAAATCTTGGATAATTGAAATACAGTTATCCTGATACATTCTGCATCATATGGCATTTGTAAAGACACATCTCTTGACACCACAGTTTCAGGAGAAAGAAGAGCGGAACAAACTTACACTCTGGATGAATTATCCAGACACACAACAGTTTGACTAGTTCCTATGAATACATTTAAGGATCCAGAGCTCAAACGGTGCCACATTGTACTGTCCCAATGTGGTGAGCCATTATGGCATCTCTGTTTTGAGGGATACTCAGCCAAAGGGATGCCCAGAAAATTGATCTGATTGTAGAATGTCATTTGAGCAGCTTGTGCATTAAATGTCCAGTTTCAGATTGCACCACTTCAGCATGAACACAAACAGTCTGGACTGGCTGATTAATGGTTAATATCAAGTGCACTGACAGAGTGCAAGGAATGATAGAGAAAAACAGATTGTTTCTTCACAGATTCACTGCCATTCTCCAATTGGAGTAATCTCTTGGAGGGAAGATTTTGAATTGCTCATATTGTAAAAAGCCCATTTAAGAACTGGCATCATCAGCCACAATGGCTGTAGTTATGGCAACAAGTTAATATTTCATAGTGTCAATCTGATCTTCCACTGTAGTATTCAGATGTTGATAGCCTCTCCTTATTTGAAAGTGGAATTCTTAATAAACAAACATTGTATCATGGCCACCTTCCCATGTAATCTTGTGAAGTTGGCTGTCGTTACCAAAGTCCTGTGCCAAGTTGGAGCCAGATTCCTCCATGCTCCTTGACAGTAATAGCAAGCTCTATGACAGACCAGTCAGTTCACAAAACATTTCTGTGTGCCTATTTCCTAAGCTTATGCTTGAATGGTGTGTTTATGATGCAGGGTAATGCCAAACAGCTTGGGTTCCATTCTTGTAAGGGCTGAGGGTTACCCTGAAAGACTCTTCCTAGCCTGAGCTGTGGTAGTGCTCAAGTTTTACCACCACAAGTTATCTCTCTCTAATGAAAGAGCAGCCCTTACAATAAGTTTATTTTCCCCTACAATAAAAGCAAAATACAGCAGATGCTGTAAATCAGAAACTAACACCAAGAATGCTGGAAAAAAAGAATAAGTCTGGCAGCATCTGTGAAGAGGCATGCAAAATGAACATGGTGAATGGTATGATGTGTGTTCTGAATTTTAGTTTATTTTTCCTGTATGTTGTTCTATCAAAGTCCTCATTTAAGTCCTCTGCAGCAGAGTGTGACCTAGTGCTCCAAGGAGCTGGTACCTATACAATATAGTCTTTCCATTTTAGATTTATTTTAATTTCTTCATGCTGACATACCATCATTTGTTGCCAAAACTAATTATTCTTAAGGAATTGGCTTGCTAGGCCATTTCAGAGGGTGTGCGCTGTTATCAGGGGCAGTCAATCACATTGGCAATAATCTGGAATCGTATGTAGGCCAGACTGAGTAAGGATGGCAGATTTCTTTCCTTGAAGGCTATAGTGAACAAGTTGCTACCATTGTGCCCAATGATGCACCATTATTAGCCCTCGAGCAGCAGTGGGAAACAGTAGAAGAGTACATGGTGAGGAAGTAGTGATGCAGCAGTGTTGCTCTTAAAATGCCAATGGAACAAATGGGGTAGAGTGCTGGAGTTCATCCACCGCTATGAGATTTTACCAGAAGAGAGGAAGATGGATGATGGCTCATCTGTCCAGAAAATAACTGAGCCACTTAAGTGGTAAATTAAGGGCTTTTTATATCCTCAAAATACGCTTGATTTTAGTGAGGGCAGTATCTTTCCATACTGCCATCATCGTAGAAGGGTGCTGTTCCAGCAATGGCCACCATTTCTGTCATTTAAAGTAACTGCAGATCCAGTACTAACTAGTCAGTTGCAGGGTAAATGGAGAATATACACACCTGCACACACACAAAAAGAAAAGAAAGAAATTAAAAAAAAAAACAAACAAGAGTGTCATAGGTCTTGTTTAGAAAAAAGAAAAAAAGGAAACAGGAGTGTCGTAGGTTCTGTTTAAAAAAAATAAATAAATGGAGAATATAGCCAGGCATCCTGCTTTAAGGCCCATTGTCGGGTTCTCCATTGCTCATCCTCCTTCAAAGCCACACTCTAAACATGGACTGTGTCATTATCTAAGTTGGTTGTTGTAAATGTTAGACTGACAACATCTCGTCTTAACAATCTAATCTTTATCTATGATTTGGAGATACTGGTGTTGGACTGGGGTGTACAAAGTTAAAAATCACACAACACCAGGTTATAGTCCGACAGGTTTAATTGGAAGCACACTAGCTTTCGGAGCGCCACTCCTTTATCTGTCTCATTCTTGGACACATGCATCTCCATCAAGGATGGACACCTCAGCACCACACTCCACTGCAAACCCACAGACAACCTCACAATGCTACACTTCTCCAGTTTCCACCCAAAACATATTAAAACAGCCATCCCCTCTGGACAAGCCCTATGTGTATACCGGATCTGCTCAGATGAGGAAAAACGTGGCGGGCACCTGGAAGTACTCAAGGATGCCCTCACAAGACCGGGGTACGATACTCAACTCATCGACCGCCAGTTCCGACGTGCCACAGCAAGGAACCGTAACTACCTCCTCAGGAGACAGACACGTGTTGCAACCGACAAGATACCCTTTGTTGTTCAGTACTTCCCAGGAGCTGAAAAACTACACCATGTTCTTCATGACCTAAAACACGTTATCAATGAGGATGAGCACCTCGCCAAGACCTTCCCCACACCTCCACTGCTTGTCTTTAAACAACCGCCAAACGTCAAACAAATCATTGTTTGTAGCAAGCTGCCCGGCTCTCAGGACAACTCCATACAAACCTATCACAGTAGGCGCTGCAAGACATGTCAGAGTGTGGACATGGATACCACCATTACACGTGGGGACTCCTCCCACCTTGTACATGGCAGGTACTCGTGTGACTCAGTCAACATTGTCTATCTTATACGTTGCAGGCAAGGATGCCCTGAGGCATGGTACATTGGGGAAACCGAGCAAAGGCTACGACAATGGATGAATGGGCACCGGACAACAATCAACAGACAGGAGTGTTCCCTCCCAGTTGGGGAACACTTCAGCGGTCCAGGACATTTGACTATGGACCTTCGGGTGACCATCCTCCAAGGCGGACATCGGGACAGGCAGCAGCGAAAAGTGGCCGGTATCTAAATACCTTCTGTATCTAAATACCTTCTGTATCTAAATACCTTCTGTATCTAAATACCTTCTGTATCTAAATACCTTCTGTATCTAAATACCTTCTGTATCTAAATACCTTCTGTATCTAAATACCTTCTGTATCTAAATACCTTCTGTATCTAAATACCTTCTGTATCTAAATACCCTCTGTATCTAAATACCTTCTATCTAAATACCTTCTATCTGGATACCCTCTGTATCCCAATAGCCTCTGTCTCTGAATGCCATCCATCTTTGAGTGCCCTGTGTAGCTGATTGCCTGTAGGATCTGTTAGGAATAGTGTCTCAGTGTAGTTTTTATGTTGTGTGTTGAGAATGGGAAGGCAGGTTTTGGATTCTGTTTGTACGGTCGCTCTTGTGATCTTTGTGCCATGCCGTTGGAGGCCAGTTTGTTAGCAGACATTTTTATTAAGGTTTGCACTCCTTGGACTGAGGGGGTAAGGGGATGATGATGTTTGTAGCTCAGTGCATTTTCAAAAAGGTCAGAAAAATGTGTGCTGTCGCTCAGAGACAGCAAAATCTAGAATGTTGTCTGTGTGTGTGTGTGAGAGAGAGAGAATGCATGTGTGCGTGTTGATTTGGAGGTGCCGGTGTTGGACTGGGGTGTACAAAGTTACCCCAGTTGTACTTTGCTCAAAAACTGCATTAATTTATGTAAAACTCCGTTATCTCACTTTTTAGATTAGAATCAATCTAAACATCAGGTCATAGACAGAGAACACAGGGGGCCAACACCTTCAACATATTGCCTAGCTATCACCATTGTTAACAGCTAACCCGAGAATGCAACTTTTTAAATAAAGGTTTTGTTATTTACACATGAAAGAAGTGAAACTATCACCGTAAAACATCATGGCATAGACAGAGAACACGGAGTGGGGGGGGGGGGGGCGCTAACACCTTCAACATATTGGCTAACACCTTCAACATATGTAACCCATTGTTACAGCTAAGCTGATAATGCAACTTTTAAAAGAAAGGTTTTGTGATTTACACATGAAAGAAGTGAAACTACCATGGTATTTGAACAGATGAAGGACTCAACAGACAATCCAGGTACTTTTCAATGTATAATTTCAGTTACTGTAAATTTTTGCTATAAATTCTGTGCCTTAGATTTGTGCCCTCCACAATCGCCTGATGAAGGAGCGACGCTCCGAAAGCTAGTGTGCTTCAATTAAACCTGTTGGACTATAACCTGTTGTTGTGTGATTTTTAAATCTTTATCTAGGCTTTCAAATTCCTGCACCACGTGCTGGCCAGCTGGCAGTTTTTGAGCATCTGAAATTATAAGAAACAAGGGCAGGTTTTGGGTTGAGGGAAGACCAAAAAATTATAAGGTGCATGCTTACAACTGCAAATTTAAATCACTAAATATTGAGGATGAGGGTGAATTTGAATTTTGGAAGATGAATTGTACGGTCAACCTTAATGGTTTCATTCTGACCACTGACCCTTGCTTCCAGTAATGGACACCCCAATGATAGCCTTGGAGGAGATGGTGCAGGCTATGAGGAAATGCAAATATGCTTGCTTTCTCCCTGTTAGAATGTCTGTTACTGTTATTGCCCATTATTGACCACCATATTTGCAAGAGAGAAAAAAATATATTAGTGAGCATGATGCCACATGTCTGGTGATGTGCCTGAAATAGTTGAATAGCTGGTAAATTGTGCAAGGTGAGAGATGAGTGTTCTGCTGTGTGAAGGTATGATGTTATAAATGAGGTATATGAATCATGGGTTATAAAGATTTTTGCTTTATGAATGGTAGATGAGATGGTGTAGAAAAGAATGAGATATTTGGGGCATGAGGTAGCATTTGAACATTTAATCACTGACCTTGCCAATTCATATGAAGTCTTTAATTTTTTTAAACTACATCCAGATCTCATGGAATAAAATGCATTTTCTGCAACAGTCACAGTTCCACTGTCCTTTCAGTAGGCACTGAACTCTGTCTGGATGACTATTCCCTCCTGCATCAAGGCCTCCAGTGCAGTATCTAAGGACCCTGGGGTATGCTATTTGTAGGTTCTGGCTGGTCTTCAAATATTGCTTAACCAGTTTTGACCTCTTCTGCAACCAGATTGTATTTAGTCTTTAGGACATACGGTCTGGATTTTAGTGGTGTTGCTCTTGCACAAATCTGCGTTCCCTGATGTTCTGTGGCAACTTATTTAATGTGGATTTCATGCTACAGTTAATATAATTAGCAAGCAGAAAACTTTTTATATGCTACTTATACCTGATTTTGGCAGCTGTCCAATTTGACCCCCACATTCTTTAAACAGAAATTTGTGAACAGGTTTGGTCTTGTGTTTGTAGATACCATCTTACTATAATTTTGTGTTGGTGTGTTTCAGATCCATTTAAAGAATGTGCCCTCTGGTAAAGAGTATCACTTTAATGTTAATAGTTGGATGGATCGCAATCAAGATGATGGAGAAATCAGTCGAGAAGTGCCTGTTATGGAAAATGGTAAAGAGGTCTTCCCAGGTAAGTCTGTTTGAGAAGAAGCAGTTTTCATTTACAAGAGATATTGTTTATCATGGAATATTTATTTATGACCAGGGTGCAGGTTCTCTTGGTTTATTGGGCCTAATAGCAAAGATGTTTTACTGAACCTGAATTAAAAGGATTTATTCCCCTTAATTTTAAAGTACATTTAACTTTAAGTGCCCTTAGATGTTATACCTGCACTTATGCCCTGTTGATAATGTATATATGTTCATTATATTCACAATATTGAACATCTTATTTTCTTAATTTGAAATTGACTTGAAAACCATCTCAAAGACAAGGCTGATTAAATGTCTCAGGCGAGAAATTCATCCATCTTCTTTTGTCACATCATCATTTAATCTCAATCATTTTTTACACTTTTATTCATTGGATTTGAGTGTCACTAACAAGGTCAGTATTTATGTCCCACTCCTAATTGTTGTTAAGATAACTGAATGGTTTACTAGAGCATTTAAGACAATCAGTTGAGGCAATGACATCACTATGAAATTGGAGTCACACATCAATCAGACTGGTAAGGCCAGCAGATTTCCTTTCCTTCGGGCATTAGTGAACCAGATGTAAGGTAATGAACAAGTTAAACATGAACCTGTGTTAAAAACAGGACAGCAAAGATATTCACCCAGCAGAACACTCCAGTTCTCTGTGGTACCCTGCTGTTTCCAGAGGGATTCTGCAGGATTACTGGACCAAGGAGAAAAAGTGAAAAAATGTAGTTACTGGTTGCTCTATTGTTGGAGATTCAGGTGAAAGATAATTGTTTTCCCTAGAATTGATTAGGCTGTAATTTCCTATCACTTAGATCCAGAATGGAATCACCAAATAGTTACAATACAGAAGGAGGCTCTTTGTATCTGGACTGACTTCCCTTAGGCTGAAAATGTGTTGCTGGAAAAGCGCAGCAGGTCAGGCAGCATCCAAGGAACAGGAGAATCGACGTTTCGGGCACAAGCCCCCGCACTGACTTCCCTTAGGGACAATTTACCCAGTGCCACATCCTCATCTTTAAGGAATGTATGCACAAATGCCTGAAGAGATATATTAAACAGGATTGTGGTGAAAAGGAAGTGATGAATGAAGAGGTGATGTGTCGATTCTTATGAATGTAATCATTCTGCAGCACTTTGCTGAATTAATGGTTAAGCAAATATTTGTAATCTGTTTAACCATGAAGGGTATTGAGAGCTTAATACTTTTTCAAATGTACAATTTAATTGCAAATTGAATGAAGGTAATAGAAACAGGAGTTAATTCTCACCTCCCTAAGCCATAGACCTTGGGAAAAGAAAATTGTAGGACCTGACTTAGTCAAAATCAGCTAATTCAGCATTGACCCTGATTTATATAGCCTACATGCAATACCTGACAAAGTTTATATTCATAAAACCACAATGGTCATTTCATCTCATAGTTTAAAAATAGACTGGAAATACAGTATAGGGAACCTTTGATAAATTCTTCTGGTTCTGAAGATCAAAATCAGATGTTTATAAATCCTATTTTAATGTATGCTTAGCTTCTTTTTTTATTTCCTTTGTGAAAATTTTTATCTGGCCTCATCTTAAGATAAACATAGACTTTGACCCAAAGTTCTCCTGGAAATCACAATAGTTATAACTTCATAATGTAAGTGACTTTCTGCATGAAACTGGCATCTTTTCAATTTGAACTATTTGTGGTCTCAAATTATAATGTATTTGGGATCTAACAACTAGAGAGAAGCAGCAAGCTGGAATTTTGGTCGGCAAATCCTCAGTCAGCATGACTTATGAACCCATTAATGCAGCAAGGTGGAAGGAGCAGCATTCTGAAAGCTAGTGCTTCCAAATAAACCTTTGGACTTATAACCTGGTGTTGTGTGATTTTTAACTTTGTACACTCCAGTCCAACACCGGCATCTCCAAATAATTATGTGGATAGTCTGTGTGCTCCTCAAAGAATCATAGGGCTAAATTCTTAATAGTTTGTCCTGAATTTAAACAATCTGAATGTAGGTAAATGATGTCCAGTTGAAGAATGTCAAGTAAGAAAGAAAGTGGCTTTTAAAGTCACATGATATTCATGCAATTCTCTAAGATCTGACTAAAATTATTTCATTATCTTCCTGGTAATGGTTTGATTTTGACATGGTGTTGGAAACTGGTATTAATGTCATTGACTGAAACCTATTAATGCAATACACCTACTTGCATAGCACTAGCCTAACAAGCCAGAATTAACACAAATAATATAAGGTTTTTCTTCTCATTTTAAGCCATATTCTTTCCTCAAATCCCCCTTTCTCTGTGTCCCTTCCCTCTAAGTCCCCAGTTTTCCCCTACTTTTGCTTTAGTATATTATTATGATATATTGTATCATATCATAATATCCAAGCTTGGACTGATAAGTGGCAGATAACTTTTGGATTTGTCCTGTAGGACTCCATCTAGTTCAACTTCCACCTGTCTCTCAGTATTGAAATTTCCAGAGTCAAAGTCATCACAAATATCCTCTGTGATTGTGACCATCTCCCTCTTATTCTCCGCCTCTTTAGTATTTGACACACAATCATATCGTGATTCAACAACTTGTCATAGAGTCATAGAGATGTATAGCATGGAAGCAGACCCTTCGGTTCAATCTAAGATTCTGGTTTTGCATGGCTCTACCCTGCATATCTGAAAACCTACATTTCCAGCAACGGCTTTTTCTCCCTTAACATTATCACCTCTGAAATTTTCCCATAGTATTATCTACAGTTACCTCTTCCTCTTCATCTATTTGTGGTGATCGTTAACATTGTCAGCAGGCTTGAGTTAGCCTCCATATTGTGTGCTCTTTTGTATTGTATTCTCATTCTAACTATTTACCATTCTCTTGACTCTGTTACTACTTTCATGCCATTTCATTGACATCAAGTTTCAAATGAGTCATAACCTCGTCTGGCTAACCACCAAACAGGGCTGAAGCAATTGCTTTTAGTATTTGCTATGAATTCCATTTTCATGCAACAGACAAAGCTATGAATTATGCTTGATCATTCAAATCCTCTGCTTGACCAAACCTGCTTCCTTCTAACTCTGCATTAGAATCTGCTTCTGTCTCATTATTGTGATAACTGTTCTACCAATGTTCCACATTCAATTGTTTCAATTAATCCTTGTTCCCATCCTCCAAAAATTCCAACTTGTGGCTGTCCCTATCCTGTCCTATAACAAATTTGTTTATTTGTTATCTTGTGGAATTGCTTATCTTTACCTTATCCTTAATGGATCCAATGAATATACCTAAGTAACTCCTTCTATGGCTTAGCACTTGCAACCTCTTTGAATTATGTATCCCCCCACTGCCATCCACCACCTCCAAAAGTCTGGTTTTCTATATACGTCCACGCCATTATTCACATCTTTAGGGATAGAAAGTTGTCTTTTAAGTCATCATCTCGACCATAATCCAGAATATTCTTCTAAAAACTTTGTTTCACTGTCGGCCTTTAACCCATGGATTGACATGACCTTCAATCACTCTTTTAATGTCCCAATAACTTTGCAACTATTCTCCTCAATATGTTTTAACTTCTTCCATATTGAAGGTGCTACTTTATTGTTATTTTGCTTAATGTGTAGCTTTAAATATGATAAACAAATTGTAAATAATTTATTACTGAACTAATGGTAGAGTTTCTGTTAATTCAATAACTCAGTCGTGGAAAGAAAATTGATGTGCGAGATATTAATTTAAGATTTTACTTTCAGTGACGAAGTATGAAGTCCTTGTTGTAACTGGAGATCTTTGGAATGGTGGTACAGAAGCTAATGTCTTTATTGTCATATATGGCAAACAAGGCGACACAGGCTCAAGGCAACTTATTAGATCAAATAATCCATTGAAGTTTCGCAAAGGCCAGGTTTGGAATTTGATGTTGTGACCTAAGTTTTCTTTCTATTAATCAATGTGTTTTATTACAATTTTAATTGGATTTTATTGAGCAAAGTAAATTACCACAATGCTTGTGATTTACCCTTCACTTTTCCAGTATGATGAAACAAGAGGAAGGGAGCAGATTTACAGTCAGAAGTGCTATAGCCAGACTATCAGATGTTTGAAATAGGATGATAACATAAGTGATAGTGAAAATTAATGGCTTGGAATTTCCTTGTATTTTTACCTTACATATAGAATATGTATGTAAAATGACTATATTTTGCACGCTCAGTGGTTAGCACTGCTGTCTCATAGTGCCGGGGACCTGGGTTTGATTACACCTTTTGGGTGACTGTATATGTGAAGTTTGCACATTCTCCCCGTGTCTGCTTGGATTTCCTCTGGGTGCTCTGGTTTCCTCCCACAGTCTAAGGATGTGCAGGTTAGGTGGATTGGCCGTGCGAAATTGCCCATAGTGTCCAGGGATATGCAAGTTAAGGTTTGCCCTGGGAAATGTGGGGTGGGAGGGGAAGTGCTATTGGGTCTTGGTGGAATGTTCTTCAGAGGGTCAGTGTGGACTTGATGGTAGAATGGCCTATTTCCATACAGTTTGGATTCTATGAATCAATGACTATTCTTAGTAAGAGAAATCTTCTAACCCGTGCTTTTGTGCAGTAGTTGAAAGTGAACACCAAGTGAATTGCCTGGCTTTTCTTGACTATTTTCATCAGCAGTGCTTTGAATTATCTCACAAATTTCCATAGTTCTTCCTCTCCATCTAGTGGTGCAACAACCATGCTTTAATTCCCCCAAAGTATTGACATCAATCTACATTTGGAGATAAAGGAAACCACATAGCTCCATGATGTAATTTTTATGTTGAAATTGGAGTACATGTGTATCCCCAAGTCTTTTACCTGAATCCCTGAAGTTTGCTTTCAGGATGTGGAGTAATTTAAAATAAGCCTTTGCTCACACTCAGACCGAGATGTCATTGACGTGCTAAATTTCCCCAAAAAGTTGTGATCCCTTCCAACATCAACCAACCCCAATCATCACCCCTCCACCTCCTTTTGATCTCCATGACTAAACACCAGCAATGGGCATTCTGCTGTACTTAATTAAAAGGGACAAGGGATATAGAACAGCCAAGATAAATCATGAGAATGATATTTCATGGAAAAGGCAGCATCCCACTTATTATTTTTCCCATTTGTATGTCAGAAAGGTTTCAGGCAATGTGGGATATGCCAGAACAAAAACTGCTGTGAACCATTAGACTGTTTTACCAATGAAGCCATAGGCCAGCTGAATTTCTTTAAAAAAAAACTATAACTGAAGTTATGATCAACTGTTTGCAGAAACAAAAACAGAAGTTGCTGGAAAAGCTCAGCAGTTCTGGCAGCATCTGTGATGCGAAATCAAAGTTAATGTTTTGGGTCTGGTGCTGACTGAGAGTTGATGTTGGAAGGGTTCTCAACTTTTAGGAGACCCTTCCCTCAAACCTCTGAGTTTGAAACATTAACTCTGATTTCCCTTCACAGATACTGCCAGACCTGCTGAGCATTTCTAGCAACTTTTGTTTATGTTTCTGATTTACAGCATTCGCAGTTATTTTGTTTTTTATCATCATTTTGCATACCGTTACAACTGAAAGTAACCATGGCCCTGATTTTTCAAGTTTGTCTTCAGCCTACAAGTCAGCTATGGATGAGAGAACATAGAAAAATACAGCGCAGTACAGGCCCTTTGGCCCTCGATGTTGCGCCGATCCAAGCTCACCTAACATACAATAGACCACTATCCTCCATATGCCTATCCAATGCCCGTTTATATGCCCATAAAGAGGGAGAATCCACCATTGCTACTGGCAGGGCATTCCATGAACTCACGACTTGCTGAGTAAAGAATCTACCCCTAACATCTTGCCTCCAGATCCTTCCTATAGTATGGCGACCAAAACTGCACACAATACTCCAGATGCGGCCGCACCAGAGTCTTATACAACTGCAACATGACCTCAGGACTCCGGAACTCAATTACATTTACACGATCTCTGTAATAGCTCGGAGTTATATTTGCCTGCATTTGTCAGTTGAAAATATCATTTTCCAAAGGGTAGTTTGCTATTAACAATGCCCTACATTTTGCATAAAACCTTTAAACCCTGTTGGTTTATTTGCTTCCCAAAGATGCAGAGGGCTGTCCATTTGACTTTAGCTAGAATCCTAGACTCCTATAGCATGGAAACTCAACTAATCCATGCTGACCAGGTTTCCTAATCTGAACTAGTCCCACTAGCCTACATTTGGCCCATATCCTTCTAAACCTTTCCTATCAATGTACCTGTCAATGCCTTTTTAATGTTGCACTTATATGTGCCTCGAGCAGCTTGTCCCATATACGTACCACTCTCTGTGTGAAAGAAGTTGTCCCTCAGATCTCTTTTTAAATCTTACCCCTTTCACCTTAAATATATGTCCTCTACTTCTGGATTCCCTTACCCTGAAAAGAACATGGCTATTCATCTTATCTATGAATCTCATAATTTTATAAACTTCTAACAGGTACCTTTTGAGCCTACTATCCTCCAGGAGAAAAGTCCCAGGCTCTCCTTTTAACCCAGACTTCCAGTCTTCGCAACAAACTTTTTTTTTTTTGCACCCTTTTCAATTTAATAACATCCTTCCTATAACAGAGCTACCAGAATTGTATGCAGTACTCCAAATGTGGCCTTATCAATGTCTTGTATAGCTATAACATGGCATCCAAACTCCTGTACTCAATGCTCCACCTGATGAAGGTAAGCATGCCAGACAGCTTCTTCACCACCTTGTCTACTTGTGACACCACTTTCAAGAAACTATGTACCTGTACTTCTTGGTCTGTTTGACAGCACTCCCCAGAGCCCTACAATTAACTGTGGAAGTCCTACCCTGGTTTGTCTCACCAAATTGCAACACCTCACATTTATCTAAGTTAAGCTCCATCTGCCATTCCTCATCCCATTGGCCCAGTTGATCACGATCCCGTTGTAGACTTATATAACCTTCACTCTCCACTATACTACCAATTTTGGTGTCACTTGCAAACTAACTAACAATACCTCCTGTTATTCTCATATGAATCATGTATATAAATGATGAAAGACAATGAACCCAGCACCAATCCTTGCAGCACAGCACTGTTCACAGGCCTCAAGTCTGAACAACAAATCACTATCACCAGTTTGTGTCCAATCATCAAGCCAATTTTGTATCCAATTGGTTACCCCTCCACGGAACCCATGTTACTTACTAACCAATCTACCATGAGGAACCTTGTCGAAGGCCTTGTCTTTATCTGACAATTTGGATATCATTGCCATAAATCAGAAAGAAAGGATTCCACTCCCAATGTCAAATTATTTGTGATGTAAAATAATGGATATTGAGCGTCAACATACAACAATTAGGAAGCTGCCGTGACATTTGCATCCTGTGAAATTCAACCATCATGCAGGGATTCAAGAAGCTGAATTGAGGAATAGTTTCTGACTAGGACAAAAGTTAGTGTAGTTTCTCAAAAAGATTAATTCAAGTGCCAGGCAAGCCTGCAAATGCCTGGCAAAGGATAGACCGGATCAAAAAGTTGAAGTTCTAAATTGGAGGAAGGCTAATTTTGACGGTATTAGACAAGAACTTTCAAAAGCTGATTGGGGCAGATGTTTGCAGATAAAGGGATGGCTGGAAAATGGGAAGCCTTCAAAAATGAGATGAGAGTCCAGAGACAGTATATTCCTGTTAGGGTGAAAGGAAAGGCTAGTAGGTGTAGGGAAAGCTGGATGACTAGAGAAATTGAGGTTTTGGTTAAGGAGAGATCAAATGAATCTTTAGAGTATAAAGACAGTCGGAATATACTTAAGAGGGAAATCAGGAGGGCAAAAAGGGAACATGAGATAGCTTTGGTAAACCAGGTTAAGGAGAATCCAAAGTGATTTTATAAATTATACATTAGCAAGGTTAGATTTCGGCTTATGCCAGAAACGTCGATTCTCCTGTTCCCTGGATGCTGCCTGACCTGCGCTGTTCCAGCAACATATTTTCAGCTTAGATTTCATGGAATACAGGGAGAAATAGCCATTTAGATACAGAACTGGCTCGAAGGTAGAAGACAGAGCATGGTGGTGGAAGGTTGCTTTTCAGACTGGAGGCCTGTGATCAATAGAATGCCACAAGGAGCCGTGCTGGGACCACTACGTTTTGTCATTTATATAAATGCGATGGATGTGAACATGGGAGGTATAGTTGGTAAGTTTGTAGCTGACATCAAAGTTGGAGATGTAGTTGACAGTGAAGAAGGTTACCTCAGAGTACAATGAGATCTTGATCAGATGGGCAAATGGGCTGAGAGTGGCAGATAGAGTTTAAATCAGATAAATGTGAGATGCTGCATTTTGGACAAACAAATCAAAGCAGGATTTGTGCACTTACTGGTAAGGTACTAGGGAGTGTTGCTGAACAAAGAGACTTTGGAGTGCAGGTCATATTTCCTTGAAAGTAGAGTCACAGGTAAATAAGGTAGTGAAGAAGGTGTTTGGTATGCTTTCCTTTATTGATTAGAGCATTGAGTATAGGAGTTGGGAGGTCATGCTGCGGCTGTACAGAACATTGTTAGGCCACTTTTGCAATATTGCATGCAATTCTGGTTTCCTTCTTGTTGGAAGGATGTTATGAAACTTGAAAGGGTTTAGAAAAGATTTACAAGGATGTTGCCAGAGTTGGAGGATTTGAGCTATAGGGAGAGGCTGAACAGGCTGGAGCTGTTTTTTCTGGAGCGTCGGAGGCTGAGGGGTGACCTTATAGAGGTTTATAAAATTATGAGGAACATGGATAGGGTAGATAGACAAGTTCTTTTCCCTGGGGTGGGGGAGTCCAGAACTAAAGGGTAAACATTTAAGGTGAGAGGGGAACGACAAAAAGGGACCTAAGGGGCAGCTTTTCATGCAGTGTAGTGCGTGTATGGAATGAGCTGCCTGAGAAAGTGGTGGAGGCTGTTACAATTACAGCATTTAAAAGGCATCTGGATCGGTATTTGAATAGGAAGTGTTTCGGGGGATATGGGCCAAATACTGGCAAATGGGACTAGATTAGGTTAGGATATGTGGTCGGCATGGACAGGTTGGACCGAAGAGTCTGTTTCCGTGCTATACGTCTCTGTGACTCTATAACTATGACTAATTAATTGGTCCAATATAGTAACATCCTATAAAGACACTGTTGGTGAAAGGCAAATTGAAAATGTAGATTATTTCACATGCAACTCCCAGCAGGCAGGGAACCCACAGTTTTTTTGCTGTAACCAAGAAAGGGACCAAAACAACTTCCACCTGTTCAAAATCCCAACAGTAGCTGGTGAAAGTTAACTAAAAATCCTGAATCTGTGGGACTTTGACCACACCCATTCATATTGTTCTATTGTTGCTTGTAATGTTCCAATATTTAAAAACAAAACCAAGGGCTCAAGCTATTTACTCTACTGCTTTGGTAGGCTGCACTCTACCTCTACTTTAAAACCTCTCTTCAAACAAATGCAGGACAAAATAACCACTTAATGACACAACATTGTCACACTCCCTTATGTGGCACTCATTGGCCCAACCACTTCCATGATTGGGCACCACCTTTGATCTGGTCTACTGTGCTTCAGTTCGGGTCAGATTGGGCTGGGGCCACTACATTCAGGTCATGGGCTGCAATCTCTATGCTTAGGGTAGGGATGGGGCCCAGATACTGTTAACCACTTGTAGTACCACAAATACTCTGCTCCAGCAAAGACCTGGTCTCAAGGTTGCTGAATCATTGAAGTAAAAGCTGTGTTGAAGATTGTACAACAAAGATTCACTAAGTTGGTTCTTAAGATGTGAGGGCTGTTTTATAACAACAGGCTGAGTAAACTGCAAATCTGTGTTCTTTCTGAAGGTTAGAACAATGAGGAGCGGTCTCATTGAAAAATATAAGATTATGATAGGGTTTGAGGGTAGGCACAATGGTTATTTTCCTGACTGTGGAATCTAGAAAATGGGGACATAATCTCACAATAGTGGGCTGATCATTCAAGAATGAGATGGGGAGAAACTTCTTCAGTCAAAGAGTAGTAATTTTTTGTAAAACTTTAGCCATAGATTTGTGGATGCACCATCATTGAACTATTCAAAGGCTGAGATAACGTAAATCTACCTCAAGGAATCTGGAATTGGACAGGAAAGTGGAGTTGAGGCAACAGATCAGCCATGATTATTTTGAAAGACAGAACAGGTTCAAAGAGTAAAATGGTGTGATCCTTATCTTGATTCTTATAATGGAAATTCCTGTCAAGAGGATTACTACACCGGGAAATTGTGAACCACAGTCCCTAGAGTCCATAATAATGCACACGTAGATATGTTATTAATTGAAACTGTCAGTATTGTTAGATAGCATCTAACAGTGCTGAGATTTTCAGCATCTAAAAAGAAAGAAGAATATGTCAGGTACAGACAACAGAGATTGAGTGAATACTTAGGAGAGTATAAAGACAGTAAGAGTATACTTAAGAGGAAAATCAGGCAGGCAAAAAGGGAACATGAATGAGTTTTGGCAAATAGGGTTAAGGAGAATCCAAAAGGAATTTACAAATATATTAAAGACAAAAGAGTAACTAGAGAGAGAATAGGGCACTAAAGATCAGCATGGATGCCTATGTGTGGTACTACAGGAGATGGGGAGATACTAAACAAGTATTATGCATCAATGTTTGCTGTGGAGAAGGACAAGGAAGATATAGAATGTAGGGAAATACAGTGGAGTGCCACAATGCTTGATGCTGGGTCCACTACTTTTTGTCATTTATTTAAATGATTTGGATGTTAATATGGGTGATATAGTTAATAAATTTGCAGGTGATACAAAAATTGGAGGTATAATGGACAGCCAAGAAGGTTACCTCAGAGTACAATGGGATCTTGATCAGATGGGCTGAGGAGTGGTAGATTGAATTTAATTTAGATAAATGTGAGGTGCTCCATTTTGGAAAAGCAAATCAGAGCAGGACTTATACACTTAATGGAAAATTCCTAGTTGCTGAACAAAATGACCTTGGAGTGTAGCTTCATAGTTCCTTGAAGGTGGAGTTGCAGGTAGAAAGGATAATGAAGAAGGTGTTTAGTATGCTTTCCTTTATTGGTCAGTGCATTGAGTATAGGAGTTGGTTGGTCGTGTTGCAGCTATACAGGACATTGGTTAGGTTTTGGAATATTGTGTGCAATTCTGGTCTCCCTCTGGTAGGAAGGATATTGTCAGACTTGAAAGGGTTCAGAAAAGATTTACAAGGATGTTGCCAGGGTTGGAGACTTTGAGCTATAGGGAGAGACTGAATAGGCTGGAGCTGTTTTCCCTGGAGTGTTGGAGGCCGAGGGGTGACCTTTATAGAAATTTATAAAATGGATGGGCAGGGATAGAGTAAATAGACAAGGTATTTTCCCTGGGGTGGGGGAAGCCAAGAACTACAGGGCATAGGTTTAGGGTGAGAGGAGAAATATTTAAAAGGGACCTAAGGGGCTTTTTTTAATGTAGAGGGTGGTGCATGCATGGAATGACCTGCCAGAGGCTGGTACAATTACAACATTTAAAAGGCATCTGGATGGATTTGTGAATAGGAAGGGTTTAGAGGGATATGGGCCAAATGCTAGCAAATGGGACTTGATTCTAGTTGGCATGGACGAGTTGGACTGAATGGTCTGTTTCCATGCTGTACATCTCTATGACTCTAATTGCTTCCTACTACAAAACACAGCTTTTCCATTAACAACTACACTTGCAAATAAAGATGATTTGAAATCAATACCCACCAAACAGATGGCACGACATCAGTTTAGTAGCTTTGATATAATTGTGTTAACTGTCATAATCTGGTTGGGTAAGAAATATACTGATGGAAATGCACTTGTCTATATAAACAAAACCTCTATACTTAATAAACCAGAGAATAAATACAGTCTCAATGCTGTAACAGAGAAATGTCTAAATGCAAATAAAGTCTCAATGAATAAAATATGTGCATATTTAACTTCTGTATGTTACTGCAAAATAAAAGCATCCTCCATATATTGCAGAGATTATTATCTTGAAGCTTGATATTATGCAAACGTGAACCGGCCACAGTCAGTGACCTAGATTTGAGTAAGTGTAAGCCAACCATAACCCAATTGTTAGAATGCCCAAAATGACCCTGAATAACTGTGAAAAAGCTAAGTTCATGTTTAACTTAACATGATCAGTATTACATAAATCAAAGCAGTCAACCTTTGTTTCCCAATATACTCTTCTCGGTGCTCTTCCATCACCTAAGTTAAAGCTTCATTAACAATGCCATGAGGGCCAAGAATTGGCAATTTTTGAGATGTCGATTCTATACTGAATAGCCATGGAATTGCAGTGGGTCTCAACTCATGACAGTTGGTCCTGACATGTGGAGACCAGAGCCGATGGTGTAATTTGAATTCAATAAAAATCTGGAACTTAAAGTCAAATAATGACAATCAAATCATTGCTGATCATCTGGTTCACTCATGTACTGAACAGGAATTTGCTGCTCTCACCTGGTCTGGCCTATGTGGGCTTCTAGATCAGGAGACTCGGCTTTCCTCACAAATGGCTAAGCAAGCCACTCAATTGAAATAACGGCTAGAAAGTCTCAGAAAGGGAATGAAACCCAATGAACTAACTGGCATCAATCTAGGAACTGAAAATAATAATGACAAACTTGCATAGTCCACTTTACATCTGGGGTTAGTGCCAACATTGGGAGAGCTTACATACAATGAGCTTACATACAATGTTCCAGATACTGCCAACACCAGCCCTATCGATGGGATTAGGACATGTCCAGCAGAGGTTGGTATACTTTGGAAGGGAGTTGCCCTGACATTCCCAAACATTGATTTTAGACCCTATGAAGTTTCATGATATCAGATGAAACATTAGCAAGGAAAACTCCTGTTCATTGCCATATTCCCCCTCAGCTGATGGATTAGTACTCGTCCATGTTGAACTTGGAGGAATTGCTGAGGTGGCAAAGGTGCTGAACGTACTCTGGGTGGGAGAATCTCAATCTCCAGCACTATAGCATGAGTTACTCAAGTCTAAAGGATGTTACTGCTGGATTAGGTGGTAAGGGAACTAATGAGAGATAAACCTCATCCTCACCAAAACAATTAAGGGGAAGCTCTGCATATCAGTGCAAAAGATAAGGCTGAAGCATTCAGATTCCAGAAAATCACATAATCGTAGATGCCATTTTTCATCCAATTTGAGAACAACACATGCTGGAAATCACAGCGGGTCAGACCTGCATCCATGGAGAGAGAGCAAGCTAACATTTCGAGTCAAGATGACTCTTCATCAGAGCTGAAGCAGTGTGGAGGGGACAGCATTTATGCTGTAGTTTTTGGGGAGGGTGGGGGTGTGGCAATTGCAGGGGATAGTGGGTGCAGGGTGCCAGTGAAGAAAAGATGTTGTTACTTCAGATTAAACAATCAGAATGTGAGAATGGCAGAGCAATGGTGTGTCTCCTGCCAGACTGAAAGGAGATTAAGTGGTATGGGGGGAGGGGACAACATGATAACATACTAAAAAAAGGGAAGATATGTTCACAGTTTGAAGATGTTGAACTCCATATTAAGTCCAGAAGGCTATAAAGTGTCTAGTCTGAAGATGAGATTTTCGTCCAGCTTGCACTGTGATTCACTGCCTGCTGATAACAGATATCTGGACATGTGTGCAGGACACTGTGTTAAAATGACCGGCTACAGGTAGATCAGGGTCCTGCTTATGCACAGACTGGAGGTGTTCTGTAAGGCAGTCACCCTATCTGCATTTGGTTTCTCCAGTGTAGTGTATTGGATGCAGTGAATACAATACATAAGACTGGAGAAGGTACAGATGAAATGCTGCCTAACTTGGAAAGTAGACAAGCAGGAGGCTGGAAGAGCACAGCAAGCTGGGCAGCATCAGGAGGTGGAAAAGTCAACTTTTCAGGTATAACCCTTTTTCAGGAATGGAGGTGGGGGTAGGGGGAGCTGCAGATAAACAGAAGGGGGGAAGTGTTATGGTTGGGGAGAGAGGCGGAGTGGTGAGGTAGTGATAGGTGAATACAGGCGGTAGGTACAACTTGGTAGGTCGATAGGTGGAATGAATCTGGTTGGTAGTTGGAAGGAGGGTCAGTCAGAGGGATGGAAGGGAGAAGGAGGGAACATGACACAGGAGATGACCATTTGGCCCATTGCACTTAGGCTGGCTCTCCAATTGCATAAAATGGTGAAAGCCATCTCCTGTCTTCTCCCCCAACCTCATGTTGCTCCTTTTTTATTAACCGTTTCTCTTTGGATGTCATCATTGAACCTTTGTCCAAAACAGTCGGTCAGTGGATGCCAACCCTAATCAGCTGCTGTGTTGAGGAAAAAGAGCTTTACTTTTACCAGTTCTGAGGAAGGGTCAATCAGCCCGAAGCATTAACTCTGATTTTTCTCTATTGATGCTGCCAGACCTGCTAAACGTTTCCAGCAATTTCTGTGTTTGTTTACTTTTACCTGTTAGTCGAAATCACTGTCCCCTTGCATTGGATCTTTTTTGTGAGTGGAAACATTTTTTCCTGATTTAATCTGCTCAAATACCAACTGGGAATTATCAACCAGCCTATTAGTGGGTGTAATCCTTCATCAGAGCAAAATGTTGATTTGGCCTAGATTCCACCTCTTCAGTGGCCTTTTATTGGCAGTGAAATTGCCAAGGACTGGAGCTTCTGAATTCTCTCTCTAAACTGCAGTGTCTCTCTAAGGTGCCCCTTAAACCTTCCCCTCTGACCTGGCTTTCGACCATCTGCCTTAATATCTCATGATCAGTCTTGCTGCCAAACCTAAATCCAGCTTTTGGTCCATGGATTTGTGCTTTGAGATATTTTGGTATGTCAAAGGTGTTATGCACATGTAACATGTCTTTGTGTTGGGAAGCTCTGGTTTTGTTCTAGTTATCCTGATTGACACAAACCAGATCCACCCTAGACACAGAATGGATTGATGAGCACCCAGGCAAGCTATTTTGTATTGGAGCGAACATAAATAAAACTTCTTCATGTTAAATGGCTTACTGACCTTCCAGCCATGGTTAGGATTGTGAAATTAATTTTCAATTGTTCCAACAGAGAATTGTCTCTGGCATAATGGGCTGAGTGGCCACCTCCTGCCCTGCAAACCTTTATCCTTGTAAATCTTTTATGAACTCTTTCAGGAAGGATGTTGTAAAACTTGAAAGGGTTCAGAAAAGATTTACAAGGATGTTGCCAGGCTTACAGGGTTTGAGCTACTGGTGGAATGTTCTGATGAAAACAGTCATCCTAAAGTATTGTCCTGCATTTCTTTACCAGAAGTCAGCCAACTTGTCGGATATTTTCTGTTTCTATTATTGGGGTGATAATATTGCAGATGCATTGGTGATTAGTGTTGCTCAGAACAACAACCTCTGAATATGATTAAATGCTTGCAGCTTATTCCTAGTTTGATCCTAATTTAATTTGAGGCTGCACAGGACATTGGTTAGGCCACTTTTGGAATATTGTGTGCAATTCTGGTTTCCCTGCTTATAGGAAAGATGTTGTGAAACTTGAAAGGGTTCAGAGAAATGTTGCAAGAATGTTGCCAGTGTTTGGAGGGTTTGAGCTATAGGGAGGGGCTGAATAGGCTGGGGCTATTTTCCCTGGAGCGTCAGAGGCTGAGGGGTGACCTTATAGAGGTTTATAGAGGGGAGTCCAGAGCTAGCGGGCATAGCTTTCGGGTGACAGGGGAACGTTTTTCACGTAGAGGGTGGTGCATTTATGGAATGAGCTGCCAGAGGAAATGGTAGAGACTACTGTACAGCATTTAAAAGGCATCTATATGAATAGGAAGGGGTTACAGGGATATGGTCCAAGTGCTGGCAAATGAGACTAGATTAATTCAGGATGTCTGGTCAGAATGGACGTGTTGGACTGAAGAATCTGTTTCCGTACTCTACATCTCTATACTCGTCCATAATCATGGTTTCCCACTGTGGTTGACAGGATCCTCAACCGCATCCAGCTTATCACCTGTGCTTCTGTCCTTGCTTCTTCCCATCACTCACAACTGCATGATCAGTTCCCTTGTCCTCACTTTTCATCTCACCAGCCTCCGCATAAAAAGGATCATTCTCCATCATTCCAGATAACTCCAGCAGAACACCACCGTCAAGCACGTCTTCCCCTCACTCTCCCTGTCTGCATTTCAGAGGATAGTTCCCTTCAGGACACAACTACCAACACCACCCCCATCTCTACTTTCCATGTAACCACAGAACGTGCAACACCTGCCCCTTCACCACCGCCCCTGCTCTCTTCATCCAAGGGGCTGAATAGTCTTTCCAAATGAAGAGTCTCAACTACCCTCCGAGGACCCTTTCTCACGTCTCCAACCTTCCTCATCCACCTGGACACCCCCTCCTGGCCTCTTACCACTCTAAACCCCTTGATTACTGACTGCTCACGCGATATCAGCTGCTTGATCTCTCCACCCCCCCACCAACTCCAACCTCACCTCCTTTGAACGTGCAGCGTTCCACTCTCTCGGCACCAAACCCCATTTCACTATCAAACGCACTGACAAAGGCGGTTGTGGTCTGGAGGACAGACCTCTTTGCCGCAGAGATCTCCAACACCATGTCCTACCTCCCCTTTGACCACGACCCTACCGTGGCCCATCAGGCAAAATCACTCATACTGTTCATGACCTCATTGTATCTAGTGATGTCCCCTCCACCGCCTCCAACCTCATAGCCCACCAGCCCCTCACTGCCCAGTTCTGCCTGCTCCCCAAGATCCACAGTCCCAATGACCCTGGTTGACACATCATCTCCATATGCTCCTGCCCCCCTGAACTCATTTCTTCCTATCTTGACTCCATCTTCTCCCCCTTGGTCCAGTTAGTTTCCACCTATGTGCGGGACACCAATCACGCCCTCCACCTCTTTGGAAACTTTGAGTTCCCCGGCCCACAGCATTTCATCTTCACCATGGACGTTTAGTCCTTATACACCTCCATTCCCCACAAGTACAGTCTGCAAGTCCTCAGTTTCTTCCTCTCCAACAGACCCATCTAGTTCCCCTCCACCAATACCCTCCTCTGCCTTGCTGATTTAGTCCTCACCTTCAATGACGTTTCCTTCACCTCTTCCCATTTCCTTCAAATTCAGGGAGTGGCCATGGGCATTCACATGGCTATGCCTGCTTCTTTGTCAGCCACGTCAAACAGTCCCTCATCAGTATATACACCGGTACTGTTCACCAATTCTTCCGTCGTTACATTGATGACTGCATCGGTGCTGTGCTGCATCCTGCACACAGGCTGAACTGGAGCAGTTCTTCGACTATGCCAAAAACTTCCACCCTGCCGTTAAATTCACTTGGTTTATCTGGACCCTTCCCTCCCCTTCCTTGACATTTCTGTTTCCATCTCCAGCAACAGTTTACAGATTGACATTTATTACAAACCCACCAACTCCCATAACAGCCTGGACTACACATCCCCTCACCCAATATCTTGCAAAAGCTCCATTCTGTTTTTGACATTCCTCTATCTCTGTCATATCTGCTCTGTCAAGGAGACGGTCCAATCCCAAGCATCTGAGATGTCCACCTATTTTAAACCATGTGCTTTTCCCCCCTTTATCATCCTGGCAGCCTTTCACCGCATTTCCTCCATTCCTGGCTCCATTGCTCTAAATCCTGATCTGTCCAAACATAATAATGACAGGGTCCTGCTTGTCCTCACTTTCCACCCCACTTGTCTCCGCATCCAATCTAACTCCAACGAGACTCCACCACCAAGAACACCTTCCCGTCTCCACCTCTTCCGCAAGGCCCATTCCCTTCTCCACTCCTTGGTTTGTGGCACCCTCCCCATCAATCCCCCCAGTACCTTCCCCTGCAACCGTAAAAGAGGCAAAACCTCCTGACACGCAACCTTCCTCACCTCCATCCAGGGCTCCAAAAGTCCTTCCAGGCGAGACAGAAGTTCACCTGCCCATCCTGCAACCTGGTTTACTGTATCCGATGCTCCCGATGTGGTCTTCTCTACATCAATGACACCAAACATAAACTTAGGGAATGTTTTACTAAGCATCTCAGCCGGCCCCGTAAGGGCAAGGCTAACCTCCCAGTTACTGCCCATTTCAATTCCCCTTCCCACGCCCTGTCCAACATGGCTATCGGTCTCTTCCATTACCACAGTGAATTAGATCATAAATTGGAGGAAAAATACCTCATCTTCTGCCTGCGCAGCCTGCAGCCTAGAAGACTCAACGTTGAGTTCTCCATCTTCAAATAACTTTCTCACCCATCGCTCGACTCCCTTTCCAGCTTGGCCTTCTCCCTCCCATCGCTCCAACTAACACCTTCTTCCAACTACCAGCTGGATTTATTCCTCATATCGAACTACCAAATCATTTCTACCACGTGTATTCAACTATCACTACTACACCACTCCACTCCTCTGCCCACCCATAACCCTTCCCCACTCTTTATCTGCAACTCCCCCTTTCCCAACTCCATCCCTGAAGAAGGGTTATACCTGAAACATCAACTTCTCCAACTGCTGAAGCTGCCTGGCTTTCTGTGCTCTTCCAGTCTCCTGCTTGTCTACTTTCCAAGTGAAATATAGAACAGATCTAAAAGTTGGTTTTAAATTGGAGAAAGGCTAATTTTGATGGTATTAGGCAAGAACTTTCAAATGCTGATTGGGGGCAGATGTTCACAAGTAAAGGGATGGCTGGAAAATGATAAGCCTTGAGAAATGAGATAATAAGAGTCCAGAGACTGTACATTCCTGTTAGGGTGAAAGAAAAGGCTGGTAGATGTAGGGAATGCTGGATGACTAAAGAAATTGAGAGTTTGCTTAAGAAAAAGAAGGAAGCATATGTTAGGTATAGACAGGATAGATCGAGTGAATCTTTAGAAGAGTACAAACGAAGTAGGTGTATACATAAGAGGGCAAAAAGGGGACATGAGATAGCTTTGGCAAATAGAATTAAGGAGAATCCAAAGGGTTTTTACAAATACATTAAGGACAAATACATTAAGGACAAAAGGTTAACTTGGAAGAGAATAGAGCCTCTCAAAGATCAGCAAGGTGGCCATTGTATGGAGCTGCAGGAAATGGGGGAGATATTTAACAAATATTTTGCATCAGTATTTACTGTGAAAAAGGATATGGAAGATATAGAATACAGGGTGATAGATGGTGACACGTTGAAAAATGTCCATCTTACAGAGGAGGAAGTGCTGGACGTCTTGAAACACATAAAGGTCAATAAATCCCTAGGACCTGTACCCTAGAATCTGTGGGAAGCGAGGGAAGTGATTGCTTGGCCCCTTGTTGAGATATTTGTAACATCGATAGTCACAGGTGATGTGCTGGAAGACTGGAGGTTGGCTAACGTGGTGCCACTATTTAAGAAAGGTGGTAAGGACAAGCCAGTGAGCCTGATGTCGGTGGTAGGCAAGTTGTTGGAGGGAATCCTGAGGGACTGGATGTACATGTATTTGGAAAGGCAAGGACTGATTAGGGATAGTCAACATGGCTTGTGTGTGGGAAATCATGTCTCACAAACTTGATTAAGTTTTTTGAAGAAGTAACAAAGAGGGTTGATTAGGGCAGAGGGGTGGACGTGATCCGTATGGACTTCAGTAAGGCATTCAACAAGGTTCCCCATGGGAGACTGGTTAGCAAGGTTAGATCTCATGGAATACAGAGAGAATTAGCCATTTGGATACAGAACTGGCTCAAAGGTAGAAGACAGAGGATGGTGGTGGAGGGTTGTTTTTCAGACTGAAGGCCTGTGCCACAAGGATCGGTGCTGGGTCCATTACTTTTCACCGTTTATGTAAATGATTTGGATATGAGCATAAGAGGTATAGTTAGTAAGTTTGCAGATGACACCAAAATTGGAGGTATAGTGGACAGCAAAGAAGGTTACTTCAGATTACAACAGGATCTGGACCAGATGGGCCATGGGCCGAGGAATGGCAGATGGAGTTTAATTTAGATAAGTGCAAAGTGCTGCATTTTGGGAAAGCAAATCAAAACAGGACTTGTACACTTAATGGGAAGGTCCTAGGGAGTGTTGCTGAACAAAGAGACCTTGGACTGCAGGTTCATAGTTCCTTGAATGTGAAGTCACAGGTAGATCGGATAGTGAAGAAGGTGTTTGGTATGCTTTCCTTTTTTGGTCAGAGTATTGAGTACAGTGGAAACTCGATTATCCGAACGAGATGGGCAGGCACTATTTCGTTCGGATAATCAAGTATTTGGAAAATCGATTAAATGCCTTTCCTCTGGGGCTCGGTGTTTTAAAGTCTGCTCCCCGTTCAGGAGACTAGCAGCAGCACACATTGCGCGACACCCAACCGCCAACTCCACCCCCCTGCCCGCCTACCCATATCCAACAGCGCCCCCCCCGACACCCTCCCGTCCAACACTGCCCCCGCCCCCAGCACCCACCCCCTCCGTCCCGTCCCGTTCACTCCCCGCTCCTTCTCCGGGGCATCTGGACTGCACACCAACAAGACTGCTGCAGCTGCCTTTGTGGGGTAAGTCTCCGAATAGCACGCGCGTGCACACGCACAGCCAGATGTCCCCACACAACGTTTTACTGCAAATGTTTGACAGGTTCCGTGTTTGTCCCTGCACAGGACAGTGTTGGAGAGATTATTCCTGGGACACGGGAGGGATGAGAGGGTGGTGGTTCGGGTACACCCCTCTAGAGAACCCCGGGGAAAGTGTGGGGACAAAGAGAGAGTGGAAGGTAAGTCATTTGGAGACGGTGCCTGTTTAATCACTGTAAACAAAAGACGCGATCACTGTTGGAAACATGTCTTTGATGTAATGTTTCTACTGGGACCTCGAGATCGCCTTCCGATAGTCCGATTTTTGGATAATTGGTATTCGGATAATCGAGGTTCCCCTATACAGGAGTTGGGAGGTTATGTTGCGGCTGTACAGAACATTCATTAGGCCACTTTAGGAATATTGCATAGAAGGATGTTGTGGAATTTGAAATGATTCAAAAAATATTTACAAGGATGTTGCCAGGGTTGGAGAATTTGAGCTATAGAGAGAGTTTGAATAGAATGGGGGTGTTTTCCCTGGAGCGTCGGAGGCTAAGGGGTTTACAGAGGTTTATTAAACCATGAGGAGCAGGGGAGTCCAGAACTAGAGGGCATTGGTTTAGGGTGAGAGGGGAAAAATATAAAAGAGACCTAAGGGGCAATCTTTTCACGCAGAGGATGGTACGTGTATGGAATGAGCTGCCAGAGGAAGTGGTGGTGGCTAGTACAATTGTAACATTTAAAAGGCATCTGGATGGGTATATGATTAGAAAGGGTTTGGAGGAATATGGGGTGGATGCTGGCACGTGGGATTAGATTTGGTTGGGTTATCTGGTTGGCATGGGCGTGTTGGACTGAAGTGTCTGTTTCCATACTGTACATCTGACTCTATGACTCTAAGTAGCATTTCATCTGTACCTCTTCCAATTTTATGTATTATATTCACTGCACCCAATATGGTCTATTCTACACTAGAGAAACCAAATGCAGATAGGGTTACTGCCTTGCAGAACACTTCCAGTCTGTGCACAAGCTGGACCCTGACCTTCCTGTAGCTGGTCATTTTAACATAGTGCCCTGCCCACATGTCCAGATCTGCAGTGTTCCAGTGAATCACAGCACAAACTGTGCAAACAACATCTCATCTTCAGATTAGACACTTTATAGCCTTCTGGATTTAATATGGAGTTCAACATCTTCAAATTGTGAACGTTTCTTTCCTTTCTTTTAACATTTTATCATGTCTTCCCCCTCCCAATCCCACTTAGTCACCTTTCAGTCTGGCAGGAGACACACCATTGTTCTGCCATTCTCACATTCTGATTGTTTAATCTGAACTATCAACATCTATTCTTCACTAGCACCCTGCACCCACTATTTTCCGTAAATGCACCCCCCACCCCAAACTACAGCATAAATGCTGTCCCCACTACACTTTACTTCAGCTCTCAGTCATCTAACTTGAAACATTAGCTTGCTCTCTCTCCATAGATGCTGTTCCACCCACTGTGATTTCCAGTATTTGTTGTCTTCAGTACAGATTCCAGCTTCTGCAGTAAAATTTTCCTTCATCTAACTTGATTTGTTCTATGTGATATCAAACAACAATGGATGCTGCAATGGGTGTGGGCCCAGATAACATTCTGGCAATAGCTCTAAAGACATGCTCCAGAAGTTGCTTAATCTCTAGCTGAGATGTTTTAATGTAGCTGCAACATTGGCATCGACCCAACAACGCGGAATATTGCTTGGGTATATCCTGTGCACTAAAAGCAGGACACATCCAACCCAACCAATTACCACTCCACCAATCAACTCTTGATCATCAGGAAAGTGTTGGAAGGTATCATCAACAGTGCTATAAAGCAGCACATGCTCAGCATTAACCTGATGATCCATATGGATTCATCTGCTCCTCGGATGCTGCCTGACCTGCTATGCTTTTCCAGTGCCACACTGTTTGACTCTGATCTCCAACATCTGCAGTCTTCACTTTCTCCTCAGCAATAACCTGCTCAGTGATGTCTAGTTTGTGCTCCTACCTGGTCATTTTGCTCTTGATCCCATTGCAACCTTGGTCCAAGCATGGACAGAGCTGAAAATGTGTTGCTGGAAAAGCGCAGCAGGTCAGGCAGCATCCAGGGAACAGGAGAATCGACGTTTCGGGCCTAAGCCCTTCTTCAGGAATTCCTGAAGAAGGGCTTATGCCCGAAACGTCAATTCTCCTGTTTCCTGGATGCTGCCTGACCTGCTGCGCTTTTCCAGCAACACATTTTTAGCTCTGATCTCCAGCATCTGCAGACCTCACTTTCTCCTCCAAGCATGGACAAAAGAGCTGAATTTCCAAAGGTGTGGTGATATTGAGTGCCTTAATATCAAGGCTGCAATTAACTGAGTGAGGCATCAACCAAATACTGGCAAGATGACAGGCATCATATCCTTCTGTTTCAAAGGTAGTGAAGACTCTTGTATTGTCTGAGGCAACAACTATAAGATAAAGAAGGCCAAAATTACTTTCAATAATGGACATGTCTGATTCTTGGAAAACAATTGAAGGTCCAACAAAAAGTGAACCATGGCTAAAATACGTTATTTTTAAATTGGTAAATTTGCGGATGACACCAAGGTTGGTAGAATTGTGGATAGTGACAAAAAATGTTAAAGGGAGCATCAAATTCAGCCCATAGAAATTGTTATAGAAATTGTCATGTAGTTGTTTTGTATACATGTAATAATTTTAAAATGTTG
Organism: Chiloscyllium plagiosum; assembly: GCF_004010195.1. Classification (NCBI taxonomy): domain Eukaryota; kingdom Metazoa; phylum Chordata; class Chondrichthyes; order Orectolobiformes; family Hemiscylliidae; genus Chiloscyllium; species Chiloscyllium plagiosum. Next base: position 67,067,564 of record NC_057713.1, read on the forward strand.
CATCATTGATAATCAATATTTTACTTTAAGCGTATATATAACATTTCTTTATTATTTGTTATAGACTGATATCTTCTATGTGAAAGCTGTACACCTTGGCAACTTACAAAAGCTTGTGATTGGCCATGATGGCTTAGGTGCAGGTCAGAAGTTTTTCAATGATTTTTACTTCTTAAAACTACGGAGAACTTTCAAAGTTTGCAGCTCTCATTTGCCATAATGCAGTCTCTCAGAATTGAAAACAATGGCTAGATTTGAATGGTATAATGTCCTTGATTAGAAATGTAGTGTTATTTGTTTAATGGAAAAAAGGCAACTGTTAATAAAATAAGGAGCATCTAATAGCATTTTGATTGTAATGACTAGTTGGGTAATGCAGATATCTGGATTCATGATCCAGGCAAAGTGAGCACTGATCCCAACAAGGTAGTTTTAGAATTTAAACTCTGTTTAAGAAAACAATGTTGAAGTAAACATAAGCTGCTTTCCAGTAAAAAGTGCCATGTGTTAAACGATGTATGGATTCTTGGTAAGGATAACATTGCATTGCCCATACCCAGTCTTCATTTTCAATGAGCAAGAGCTGGTACAAAGATATTTTAAAATTATACCATTTACTTTTGGTAGATCTCTACATTGTCCTTAATCATTCCGCTCTGCAAAATAAGGGCGAGGCAAACCAAATGTTACCAAAGTTTATGGAATACAAATAAGATAGTGCTGGTGGAGTAGGCAACGTCCAGGCTCCTGTGCCCATACGTGTCCTTTTCATTCACTTCTTTTATCTTTTTCCCTTTTCCTCTTCTTTTCTCAGTTTTATTTAGTTTTCGCTCAAACCTACCTGATCAAGAGAGCTGTTCAGTAGGAAGGCAATTTTGATTGTATCTAAAGTGGCAGGGGCATCTTCAGAGGCAGAGTGGCTACAGAGTCGACCAGCCTGTGAAGCCTGGAGAGGGACTCTCTCTTCTGTGTGGAGTGAGCCCCTGGAAGCGACATGGCATGGACTGGTACAGCCCAAAGCAGGACACTGGCAGTGGCATTGTGTGGGCGGATGAAGCCCAGAATGAGGCTCTTGCTTCCACATTGCGTGGGCTGGTGTAGCCTGGAGCGACAGCATTGTGTGGGCTGGTGAAGCCCGGGTGGAACTGTCGCAGCAGAGAAGGAGAAGTTGGGCTGTACTTAAATCATCATTTTTTAAAATTTAAGTTAATATGAATGGCGCTTTGCATGGTGATGGTCCACACTTCTCACTGTACTTCATATTGGATACACGTGATTCAATTCAGTTCAATTCATTAGCCTCAGAATAATTGGGCTGCTTGGAATTTCACAGTGCAGAAAGGGACCATTTGTTTATGTTGTACACTTATGTTATCTTATCTCACTCTATCTCATCTTACCATTCTACTCTTTTTTTTGTACTTATCCAGTTTCCCTTTAAGCTACATGGAGGCTATTCATCTGGATTATTCAATAGGCCAGTAAATTCCATAATATCAGTGCACTCTAAGTAGTGTTTATTTTGAATCCATTGTTTGTTAGTGACAGTACATATGGGCCCAAATTTTTGAACTACTTCACAAGTGAAAACATTCTGTCCACATCTACCTTATCAAACTTTTTCTTAATTTTAAAGACCTTTAATATATATTCTTTCAGTCCCATTTCTAGAATAAAGAACATTCCTGATAGTTGTGCCCTTGTGGGTTTTTTTTTATCATCTTTTAACTAGCATTTTTAGCATAGGCTAGTGCAAATTGAATGTTTTTTTCCTCATTGCTATTTGTGAAGAAGTATTTTATCAGCATTTACTCTCCTTCCATTGAGTTTACACTTTGGGATTGCATTGGGGAAAAAAAATGAATAGTTTTTTTTAAGTTTAATAAATCAAAGTTATTTAATTATACTTACAGTGAATTGGATTAAAAAAAAAACTGGTCCCTTAACTGGTTAGAACTGAATTAAGGTATTTGTCCTTTTTAGTCAACTCTAAGATTTTTTTAAGTTTAACTTTCCATGTATTCATGGGATCAGTGCAGATTTATGTAGTTTTAAAGTTGTTGCTCATTTTTATTTATATATATTTTATATATATGTATAAACTAAAAGAATTTGCTTTACCTCCCGTTGATTTTTTTTTGATATATTAGATATAGAGTGAATTATATTTAATGTGAAATAAAGTGAAGGTTTATGTTTCATCATGTCATTCTTCAAACATCGCAGTTTATCTTCTTTGTGATTTTGTAAATTTATCACAAGCATGAATGTCCGCTGCTCTATATGTTCTGCCCAGTCTTACAGTTTCCTTTCTATTTCACAGGAAATGGCTGGTTTTTGGAGAAGGTTAAAATAACAGACACAATTAAAGAAAGCAAAGGATTTATTTTTCCTTGCCACAGGTTTGATTTAAAAATCTGGAACCCTCTCTGTGGTGAAAATACTAGATAAAATTAATTTAGATTACTAGCAGTTATAGAACCCTAACACATTAACTCTTTTAATATATTTTGTTAAATCTAGGGATGACTTTGTAGTCATGGATTTGGATTTTCACGTCAGGTTATTTTGGGAGCCATTTAGATTGCGAAGTGGGAACTGATTCTTTAATTTCCATGCCGATTCTCATGTCCATCAATTTTTGCTGGCATGGGAAAAGATTGGGTAGCCATCTCTCACACAGCACTTCCACTTGTGAGATCTGCACACTTGTAAGTGGAAAGAAATATGCTTTGTTGAATGCAACTTTATTATAGAGAATGATTTGAGAAATCATCTTTCTTAGAATCCTACAGATACAGGTTACTGTTGATGTCATCTGATGTCTCTATGATCTAACTCCTTTGGACATCCACAGTGGCTATACTTAACAGCATAGGTACAATTCCTTTAATATGACCTATTGTTTCAAGAGAACTGAAGGGTCTGCTCCACCCCCACTCAATGATATCAGTGTCTGTTAATTGAAGAATATCTGAACTTATATAAGTAGCCCCACTTACTAAAGAAACCTAATGATTAGCAATCATATCTAAGGTTTCCAAATCACTTTACCTTTGTAGTGACATGTGGCATGCATCTCACCATTAAGTCTGATTCTTGTACTTCATGAACCAGAATTGAGGAGTTTCTGGCCTCCTATTTTGAGGAGTTTCTGGCCTCAACCATGATGTAACGCTGAAATGAATTGAACTGTCTTGTGGTCAATTGATCACAGGCTCAAAATTGGATGTATTAAATTGATCAATAGCCAGAGAAATTAGGCCTGGCAGAAAATTAGCCATGCTAACTTAAATAGCAGCTATTGGCTGCAAAGAACAATGGAAAACAAGGTCAAAGAGATCAAGAACGTTCAAGAGGAACCACTTACAAACAATCGAGGATTATGTATTTGAGAGGTGTCAGAAAGTCCAGCTAGTGCCTGAGGATATGCACTTGATACCTCCCCAGCATGGAAACAGTGAATGGTGTTGGCAGAACACAATTGAATGTTTTGTATGCTACGCATGAAGCCATTGGTCAAAGGTCAAAGAACAGTTAGAACGGTCCAGGGTGTGAGGGATAAATACAGATCAGGAAGCTAGACCCTCAGCAAAGAGAGACTCAGGGCAGAATATCCAGGAGAAGATCCTGCGTGATCCATCTTTGTGGAAAAGAGCTAACCTTACATCAGAGAGGGAGGAGATTCCAATGTTCAGAACAAACACATGCATTGATGCAGGTCATATCCTTTCTCAGATGAATAGAGCTAGATAAAGAGTAAATAATATTGGATTTGGAAAATGGTCTTATGGTGCTTTTAATAAGGACTATTTGGTTCATAAAATAGAGTTCTGTATCCCTTTAACTGTCTTTACTACATAAACTGGCTAAAGTGTCCAAAGTATAGTCAACAGTCTTCTCCCAACAGTCTCATTCAATTTTAAAAAGTTTCATCTGCCTTTAACCTTCAATATATGTATTTTTAAATTTACTTCATGGGCCTATTACTTGACACAAGGAGAATATATCTTATTCAATTTGGTTGTCCAGAGTTTCAGGTGCTTCTGCCTGACACTGACAAATTTTTGAACTGTAAACTTTTGAAATGAAATCCCTAATGGCTGTTTCAGCAAACTGCCTGAAATTGGTGTGCATGGCATTCTACATCTGTGACCACACAGGAGTGTTATCGATGTGGCCTTTTCTCATCACAATGTGGAAAAAGAGCTATTGTTCTATCTTGCTGAACCATTTCTGACTACTAAACCTGACTGGCTCCTAGACCATTCTCTGACTTTCACATAAAATAAATGTGTTTTGCATGGGATTTTTGGCCTATCTGGCATATATTCCATATAGTCTGACATGGATTTATCCTGTACCCCAACACACTATGGACCTGTTTGAAATTCTCCTTTGATTAGTACTGTTAGCAGTTTGCAAAATTGTTTATGAAGGATTTCATTTTTTTCAGTACCCTTGCTTAAATTGTTTGCATTTTATTAATCTATAATGGGGATACCTCCTAAATTTAAAAATTAACTGGGATGGACAAATTTAAAACTCTAGACATTAATTATGCCATTGGGTGTTGCAATTTATTCCAGAGCACCTTGTTTGGCAAGAATAGCATTGTTACTGCCATTGATCATTCACAATAATATACTGATCTAATCCTTCTTTGTCTTTTTATTGAGACCAGCCACAATATAGTACCTGCTGAATCTTTGGTGTCAACTTATCCAATACACAGCCTGGGTAAGTTGACACCAAACTTCCATATTTCTGAATATCCATCACTGATGTATTTGCAATATGGACCATGACAATTGACGTAATCATATCTATCTTGCCTTTTTCCAAGTGTTAAATAGATATACTCTCTTAATCCTTTTTTAAATGTTTAACCTTTTCTATAGGCTTCAGATTTATGGAAATGCATTTAATCCCTGTGGCCACTCAGCTGCTTCCAGTTGATAATTGCATATTTTGTTGTCAGCCTTCTCGCACTCCTCAAGGATATATATCCTATCAAAAAGATAAGCTTGTGAGCAGAGGGGGCAAGGTTGGCTTATTAGTAAGAAATTAAAGTAAATCAATAGTAAGAAATGAAGTAGGGGCTCACGAGGGAGCAGGCAATGCTGGATTTAGAGTATAACCTGGTGTGTGATTAATAAGGGAGCTTAAGGTGAAGGAACCCCTAAGTGGCAGTGATCATAATATGATTGAATTTTCTGTGCAATTTGAGAGTGAGAGGATAGAATCAGAGGCAACAGTATCACAGCTAAATAAAGGCAACTACAGTAGCATGAGGGAGAAGCTGGGAGAGGAGCTTAGCAGGAAAGCGTGGAACTGCAATGGTAGGAGTTTCCAGGAGTAATTCAGGAGATACAGCAGAGATTCATCCCGAGGAAAAAAAAGCATGTTACAGGGAGGATGAGGAAACCATGGCTGACTAGGGAAGTTAGGGATAGTATAAAAGCAAAACAGAAAGAATATAATGTGGTGAAGGGAGTAGGAAATCAAAGGATTGGGTAGCTTGCAAAGACCAACAGAGAATAACTAAAAAAAGGGAGAAGATTAAATATGAGGATAAGTTAGCCAGTAATATAAAGGAAGGCTTTAAAAGTTTCTTTAGATATATAAAAGGCAAAAGAGAGGCAAAAGTGAAAATTGGGTTGCTGTAAAATTATGCTGGAGAGTTAGTAGTGGGGTACAAGGAAATGGCTGAGGAATTGAATAATTACTTTGTTCAGTCTTCACGATGGAAGACATGTAATATTCTAAAAATTCAAGAGAGTGAGGGGGCAGAGCTGAGTATGGTGGCCATCACCAAGAAGAAGGTGGTAGAAAAACGGAATGGCTTGAAGATGGATAAACCATCTGGACCAGATGGACTACGTCCGAGAGTTCTAAGGGAGATAGCTGAAGAGATAGTGGAGGTGTTAGTGGTGATCTTTCAGTAAGATCTTTTAGAGGACTGGAAAATTGGTAACGTAACACCGGTGTTTAAAAAGAGAGTAAGGCAAAAGACAGAAAATTACAGACTGATCTCCCTAACCTTGGTCATGGGTAAGATCCTGAAATCCATTGTGATGGATAAGATTTCTAAATATTTGGACGTATTAGCTTTCGGAGCGCTGCTCCTTCATCAAGTAGCTGTGGGAATGATGTTGAGAAAGAGCAGTGCTCTGAAAGCTAGTGCTTCCAAATAAACCTGTTAGACTATAACCTGATGTTGTGTGATTTTTAACTTTGTCCACCCCAGTCCAACAGCAGCACCTTCATTTAAGCAGCACATTCTGAATACTTGGAAGGGTATGGTAAAATAGGGCAAAGTCAGCATGGTTTCATTAAGGGGAGGTCATGCCTGACAAATCTGCTAGAATTCTTTAAGGAATTAATGAGCAGGTTAGACCGACCTGTTACATAACCATGTCATCTACCTGGACTTCAAGAAGGCCTTTGACAAGGTGCTGCATGGTAAGATAAGGGCCCATAGTGTCAGAGGCAAGATGCTAGCATGGATAGAAACTTTGCTGTGGTGGGGAAAGCAGAGAGTGGGGATAAAAAGGTCCTTCTCAGGATGGCAAGGCTGTGTTGGGATCACAACTTTTCACTTTATACATTAACAACTTAAATGAAGGAACTCAAGATATTCTGGCTAAGTTTGCAGATGATACAAAGCTAGGTAGAGGGACCAGTCACATTGAGGAGACGGGAAGGCTACAGAAGGATTTGGAAGGTTAGGAGAGTGGACAAAGAAGTGGCAGATGGGGCACAACATGGGAAAGTGTGAGTTCATGTACTTTGGGAGGAAGAATAGAGGCATGGACTATTTTCTAAATGGGGAGAAAATTCAAAAATCTGAAGTGCAAAGAGACTTCAGAGTTCTAGTCCAGGATTCTCTCAAGGTAAACTGGCAGGTTGAGTCAGTAGTTAGGAAGGCAAATGCAGTGATGGCATTCATTTTGAGAGGATTTGAATATAAAAACAGTTATGTACTTCTGAGGCTCTGATCAGACCACATTTGGAGTATTGTGTGCAGTTTTGGCCCCAAATCTCAGGAAGGAGGTACTGATCCTGTAGCATGTTCAGAGGAAATTCATGAGAATGATCCCAGGAATGAAAAGCTTAACTTATGAGGAATATTTGAGGACTCTGGGTTTGTACTCGATGGAGTTTAGAATGATGAGGGGGATTCTATTTGAAACATACAGAATACTGGACAGAGTGGACGTTTGGAAGATGTTTCCATTGGTAGGAGAGACTAGGATCCACGTGCATAGCCTTAGAGTAAAGGGAAGACCTTTTAGAACAGAGGTAAGGAGAAACTTCTTCAGCTAGAGAGTGATGAATCTATGGAATTCATTGCCACAGAAGGCTGAAGAGGACAGGCCATTGAATATATTTAAGACTGAGATAGATAGGTTCTTGAGTATTAAGGGGATCAAGGGTTACAGGGAGAATAGGGATGAGAAACTTATCAGCCATGATTGAATGGTGGAGTGGAATCAATAGGCTGAATGGCCTAATTTCTGCCCCTATGTCTTATTGTCTTAATGTTGACATTTCCTCAAGACACTTGACAGTTTATCTTGAAAATTTTGCATGTTGCTTTTTGGCAGTACCATTGAGAATCCATGAGTTTATGTATTTTTCTTGCACTTCATTTTATATTCACCAAAAGGCAACTGATAACCACTGCACGGTGGCAGTGGGCAGCACGGTGGCACAGTGGTTAGCACTGCTGACTCATAGCGCCAGAGACCCGGGTTCAATTCCTGCCTCAGGCGACTGACTGTGTGGAGTTTGCACGTTCTCCCCGTGTCTGCGTGGGTTTCCTCCGGGTGCTCCAGTTTCCTCCCACAGTCCAAAGATGTGCAGGTGAATTGGCCATGCTAAATTGCCCCTAGTGTTAGGTGAAGGGGTAAATGTAGGGGTATGGGTGGGTTGTGTTTCGGCGGGTCGGTATGGACTTGTTGGGCCAAAGGGCCTGTTTCCACACTGTAATGTAATCTAAGTAATCTAAAAAAAAATCTAAAGGTGCTGTAGGCCCTATCTAAAGGGTTACACTTGTATCTTCAAAAGGGTTCCCAGGCTATTCAGACATGCCCATAAAGATCAGACCTGCTCCTCTTCGCTATAAACTGAACATTGTGTATCCAGACATCCACGTCACCAAAATCTCAAAGTGGAGGCAGCTGCTGGTTTCTTTGTGCAGCTTCGCCCATGGCAAATGCATGCACAGACCCTGGCCCTACCATAATTTGTGGTGGGGCTTCTGATTTCCGACTTGCTTTGCCATTTTTACCATGGTAAATCAAAAACATTAGCCTTCACTGGTTTAAAAGTTTAAAACTTTGAATTGTAGTTTTAGACACCTTGTTACAAAAAAAAGGATCAATTCAAAAATAGTTGATTGCATGAAATATAGATCTACCAACTACAACTATAAGCCTTTCCTATCCTGTGTTCCAGAGATAACTGCAAATGCATGGTACAGGATGAGTCCTCCACAACTGGGTCTCAGACACCATTTTGCTGACACCCCTTATGTTATTGAGTAAATCTGAACCTTAATTTGTTTATGCATTTAAAAGCTGGATAGGATGAATATTGATGCTAGTTGTAGGATCAAGCAAACTTCTCTGTCTGGAATCATTTCATTGTTTTTTAAGTTCACCCATCAAGCTCTGAAGCTTCAAGGTAGAGACAGTTTGTGCAATTAACTTGTCATCATTAATGACTCCCAATTAATGATTGTGGATTGAATGATTGGGTACTGTTGAAATTGAGATAGAAAATCGTAGGGAAGATTGTCATTGTCTACCAGTGATGTGGAATGAATATTACATGGCATCATTCAGTAAGGCTAAATTTTACAAAAGTTCTGCAGATAATAGGCATAGATTGTCGGAGTTTTAAATGAAATTCTGTAAAATTTTCAGCAAATGTGAATATTCTTTAAGTTGTAATGGATGGGGGGTCATTGTGAAATAGCTAAAATTGTTTAGACTGAGGGAACTTTCTGTGGGTCAAACAAAGATGTGCTAGACTGTAACTGACTGATCTGTAACAACAGTATGACTGGGACCACTGGAAGTGTTTCCTCTTGATTTACATCTGTTTTATGTGTGTATCTCATGCCATATATCAGCTGCATTTCCTCTCTTCATTGGTCAGTTTAAACATCAAGCAAATCGTTAAACATAGTTTATAGGATCATAGAGATATACAGCTCAGAAACAGACCCTTCAGTCCAGCTCGTTCATGCCAACCAGATATCCTATATAAATCTACTCCCATTTGCCATCATTTGACTCATATCCTTCTAAACACTTTCTATTCATATACCATTCAGATATCTTTTAGATATTGTAATTGCTCCAGCCTCCACCACATCCTCTGGAAGCTCATTCTATACATGCACCACCCTCTGAGTGATAAAGTTTCCCCTCAGGCCCCTTTTTAAATCTTTCTCCTCTCACCTTAAACCTCTAGTTTTGGACTCCTCTACCTCAGGGAACAGACCTTGACTATTCACCCTATCCATGCCCCTCATGATTTTATAAGCCTCTATAAGGTTACCCCTCAGCCTCCATTGCTCCAGGAAAAATAGCCCCAGTCTATTCAACCTCTCCCAATAGCTCAAACCCTCCAACCCTGGCAACATCCTTGTAAATTTTCTGAACTCTTTCAAGTTTCACAGCATCTTTCCTGCAGCAAGGGACCCAGAACTGCATGCAGTATTCCAATAGTGGCCTAACCAATGTCCTGTACAGCTACAACATGACCTCCCACCTCCTATACTCAATGCACTGACCAATAAAGGCAAGCATACCAAACACCTTCTTCACTATCCTATCTACTTGCGACCCCACTGCATGCAGTATTCCAATAGTGGCCTAACCAATGTCTTGTACAGCTACAACATGACCTCCCACCTGCTATACTCAATGCACTGACCAATAAAGGCAAGCATACCAAACACCTTCTTCACTATCCTATCTACTTGCGACCCCACTTTCTTCTCATTATCCACAAGTCTGCAACTATATTTAAGACAGATTGAGTTTTCTATTTGCTGGTCTTTTTAAATTGGTGAGTTATGAAATATGTATGGATGCCATATGGCTAGTTTGTTAATATTCCACATAGGGAACCTATTGTGGGATTTAGTAGTATCGGAAGTTCCACTGCATACAATTAAGGATGAAAAGCTTTGCTTTGAAAGAAATTGGTTGCTTTGAGATTGGTATCTATACTGCAGAAAGTCATACCACAGTAGATGTATAAGGAAACTGGCCATTCAAAATATGAAGGAGCATGCTTCCATCAATTTACAGTCCTGGCAAGTAATTTCTATTAGTTCTATGCAGAGATACATTACACATAGGCCTGGTTAGCTCAGTTTCCTGGATGCCAAGTGCAGAGCGATGCCAAAAAATTTGGATTCAGTTGCTGCACTGGCTGAGGTTACCATGAAGGCCCAACCTTTTCAAACGCATCCCTCACCTGAGGCATCGTGGCCCTTTGGTTAAACTACCACCAGTCATTGCTCTCTCCTGAGGGAGCAACCCTGTGGTCCATTAGGATTAAGACAACTTTACCTTTTTATTACACTTGGGGAAACAGAAATAGAAATGCCAGGAATTTTCTGGTGGATACTGTTTCTTGCCAGTTTCATCCTTTTCCTTATAATAGAGAGATCCTATAAAGTGGCTAAGAACAGTGGGAAATCAGAAGATTGGGAGGGATACAAAAGCAAACAGAGGATAACAAAGAGTGTAATAAGAAAGGAGAGGATCAAATATGAAGGTAGGCTAGCCAGTAATATTAGAAATAATAGTAAAAGTTTCTTTCAGTACATAAGAAACAAACGACAGGCAAAAGTAGACATTGGGCCACTTCAAACTGATGCAGGAAGCCGAGTGATGGGAGATAAGGAAATAGCAGAAGAACTTAACAAGTACTTTGCGTCAGTATTCACAGTGGAAGACATGAGTAATATCCCAAAAATTAAAGGGTGTCACGGGGCTGAGTTGAGGGTTGCCATTACGAAAGAGATAGTGCTAGAAAAGTTAAAAAGTCTTAAAATTGATAAATCTCCTGGCCCCGATGGGATACACCCTAGAGTCCTGAGAGAGGTGGCTGAGGAAATAGCAGAGGCATTGGTTGAGATCTTTCAAGAGTCACTGGAGTCAGGAAAGGTCCCGGATGATTGGAAGATGGCCGTTGTAACCCCCTTGTTCAAGAAAGGATCAAGACAAAAGATGGAAAATTATAGGCCAATCAGCTTAACCTCGGTTGTTGGTAAAATTCTAGAATCCATCATTAAGGATGAGGCTTCTAAATTCTTGGAAGAGCAGAGTCTGATTAGAACAAGCCAACATGGATTTAGTAAAGGGAGGTCATGCCTGACAAACCTGTTGGAATTTTTTGAAGAGGTAACAAGTGAGGAGACTAGGATCCGTGGACACAGCCTTAGAATTAGAGGGGGTCATTTCAGAACAGAAATGCGGAGGCATTTCTTCAGCCAGAGAGTGGTGGGCCTGTGGTATTCATTGCCACGGAGTGCAGTGGAAGCCGGGACGCTAAATGTCTTCAAGGCCGAGATTGATAGATTCTTGTTGTCTCGAGGAATTAAGGGCTACGGGGAGAACGCTGGTAAGTGGAGCTGAAATGTGCATCATCCATGATTGAATGGCGGAGTGGACTTGATGGGCCGAATGGCCTTACTTCCACTCCTATGTCTTATGGTCTTATAGTCTAATACTAATAACCAGAAACCACTGCCTGAGGAAAATAACAGAGAGGGTGAAACTGTAGTGCAATAGGTGCCCTCCTAAAATCTGCTGCCACTCATATCAGGGAAAAAGATGGTGGATTTCCTTTCCTTTTTTATCTGTAAAAGACTGTTTGAGTACTTTCTGTACAGGCGAGAAAGTTAACTTGATTTTAATAGATCACGTGCAACATTTTTAAAGACTGGAGGTTGAATTTCCTATATTGTTAGGACCCCAATTTTGCTGCGTTTTAGAGTCCTGACCTTGCTCCAGAAATGATGGCCACCTGGTCTGAACCAAGAAGGTATTTTTTGAAATATAGGTTTCAGCCTTAGGGCACAACATGCAGGACAGCTGAAAATAACTTGTTGGGTACACAATTGATTACTGAGAGCTTATGTTGCATCCTTTGAATCAAAATGGCCTGAAAGTGGAAAGTGCACCTGTCTTTAGTGATAAATTGCTTGTATGCTGCCTCTAATCCTTCCACATGGCACAATTAAAATTCATCCAAAGATTTATATTAGGCACTCGATCGTAAGTGAACTGTCTTAATTTGTCAAAGTTACAGGAATGTCACTAATTTAGTTACCTACCTCGAAGATACAAGGTTATACATTTTAACTGCCTTGAAACATTTTTAATAATGTTATATTCTCTTTGTGTATTATCCAGTTCTTCCGGTTATGCCTGGAAGACTGATACCAATAACACATCAGAACCAAGTAATGATTGTAGTGTTCATCCTTGCTTTTGTGATATTGACTATGGTTTTTAAACGTACTTTTTTTTTCTTTTCTCATTTGTTTGCTATGACTCTTTTTGAGAAGTTATTTGCAATTTCTGATATTTGAAATATTTTAAAAATTCTCATCTTTTCCACATTGTTTCTGCTTGTCTTTATAAGTTATCCTATGCATTTTTTACATTTTTACATTTCCACTGAACAAGATGTCAAAATTTATTAATTTTGATTGTCATTTCAATAATATTTTATTAGATATTTTCCATTTTTCTAAAAATTCACTACCATCATATTTTATTACTCCTTTTTAAAGTCATCTTTGCATTCTCAAATTTGTTCTTTTTCAGAACTTTTTTTTTGTTATTCATGTATTTAAGTATGTAATAACTACTTTTCTGTTTCTAACATACCTATCATTACTGGAAAATTCCTAGAGATTAGATTTACAATTGGAAAATTAAAGTTTTAACAAGTTTTTTGGGAGACAAGGTATGTTTTATACTTACTCATTTTAAAAAATTGTCTACGTATTTATTTGCATTATACTGATTTAATGGTGGAGCAGGAAAATTAACTAAAATAATGTAAAACAGATGTTACTTGTTTGCCGCTTTAATAATGTTATATGCTCTTTGTGTATTATCCATAATTATAAGCTGACTTATGCTTAATTATCCTTCTAAAGGGCATTTGTTTCAACACATTACACATGGTGTATAATACATGATTTTCTTTTGGCAGATGGCTGGATCAGGGAGAAGATGATGGCAAAATTGCAAGGGAACTAAATGTTGCAGAAAACTTCACCTTTCCAGAAAGTACGTGTCTCCTGATAACAATTTTACCAGATGTCTTCTGATGTGAATAAGGAGTACTTTGTTATCATTAGCAACAAATTGTTCTGCATTTTGCTTGTTGAAACTGATGTAATTTTTATCTTTTCAGAACATGAACTGGAACTCAAAAGAAAGGAAATTGTAAGGAACACTTTTTGTTCATGAACTAAATTTGTGTAAACATGTTAAAAGCCCATTAGATTTTACAGAATTTAGGTACTAATGTATTTTTAAAAGTCTGTTTTGTTGACTTAATTAATATTTCCTCTCAGCCAATAAATTAGTGCTGCTTTTATCTCTCTAATCAGTGGGCATCTGAGAAGTGGAAGTTCAAGGCTGGGAGGATTTTGCAGTTTTACTGCAAACCAATAGAAAAATTCATACGCCTGATGCCAGATGGTACAGTGGATGCCACAGCAGAGAAGGATGATCCCAATGGTATGGAAAATTAGAATTGTGATTTGTAATGGAGATTGCTGACTTTGTATTAACGTTTTAATAATTTCTCTATATTCTGAATGGCTCGGAGTTCTGGGAATGAATGGCTTCTAAATAAATCAAAATATCATGTATTATTTGCATTCTGAACTAACAATTATATCACTCACTAGTAACATTAAATTTATATGTAAGCTGATTTAAGTAGTTTTGGAAAAAAAATGACATTAGATAATTCACAATAAAAGACAGCTGAAATTCTCAACACTCATTTTATTATTTTGAAAATGGTGGCGGTGGAGTAAGCACCTCAGCCCGGGGCTAGTTCATTCTGTCCGTTTTTTTTCTTTTCTTCTGTTTTCAAAAATTTTTTCAGTGCTTTATTTAAGAAAAATTTAACAAGAAATAGCAGTGACATCATCAGAGCAGCTGAAGGCTGGAGCAGCGTAGGGTGGAGGCCTGAGCTGAGTGCGATGGCAAGTGGACTGGAGGCTTGAGCTTAGTGGGGAGAGCCGGCATGCCCTGAGTACAGCGGGATGGTCAGCGAACTGGAGTAGAGCAGGCTAGAGACGTGAAGCTGAGTGGGGACAACCAGTGGAGGTCTGTGCGGAGTGGTGACAGCCAGCTTGCCCGGAGCTGAGCAGGACAGGGATGGTTGAACTGGGGAAAGTGAGGGTTGGTGCTGGTGGTCAGACTATGAGCCCAGTCAGACTATGTGTTAAAGCTCCCTGTATTGATCTACTGCAGGCTCTTTATAGAAAGTACTGTTTATCTTTTTAACTTCATTTCTTAATTTTTGATCTTATGATATGAACAATTGCAAAGTAATAACTTTTTTCTTTATTTATCTATTTTGATAGAAGATTTGTACCTTGGTACTTTGTACCTAAAGATGACACCATGTGGAGCAACACTAAACTTTTCACTGTACTCCAGTACTTCTGTACTTGATTACACAGGACAACAAACCTAATTCTAACTCTTCTGTGTTATAAATTTTGGAAGTCATTTTAAAAGCAGAGATTGTTAAATGCAAGTTACTTATTTATCTTCATGGCAAACTAAAATATTTTAAAAATGACACATTCCCATGACAATGGTATTACAAGTACAGCAGTAGAATTGTATATTTAGCAACTATCTGGCATAAAATTACTGCTTGTAATGAAATATTAATAGCTTAGACTTTAAATATTTGTAAATTAAACAAGTTGTTTTCTTGTGGGTGTTGTTCACAGATTTATACGTTGTGTATCGCCTTGGTGCTGAACAGCGTGCAGCTTATCATAATTGAAATTTCAGTAATATCATTTTATTTCATGGGATTCTGGAGCACTACATCACATTTATAGCAACACAATTTCCACAGGATTTGGAGCATAGTGCTAATAGGGAAGATTTCACACAGACAGCTGAGGTTAGCAAGTGAGTGGGACTTAGATTTATTTTAAGCTGAAGTCTGATTTTACTAAGTTTGGGAAACTGGACTTGAGGGAGCAGGCATGGATGGAATTAAGATTTAGAACATGGAACTATACAGCACAGGAATGGACCTTTTGGCCCATGATGTCGTGGCAAACATGACATTAAATTAAACTAATCCTTTCTACCTACCCTTATCTCCATTCCTTGCATATTCATGTGCTTATCTAAAACTTTCTTTAATGCCCCTATCATATCTGCCTGCACACCACCCTGAGAGCACATTCCAGACTCCTACCAATCTCAATTCTGGGAAAAAATGATTCTGACCATCAATCCTATCTATGCATCTCATAATTTTATAAGCTTCTACTATTTTGGCTCAGTGGTTAGGACTGCTGCCTCACAGCACCAGGGAACCAGGTTTGATTCCAGGTTCAGGGAACTGTGTGGAGTTTGCACATTCTCCCCGTGTCTGCATGGGTTTCCTCTGGGTGCTCCGGTTTCCTCCCACAGTCCAAAGATATTCTGGTTAGGTGAACTGACCATGCTAAATTGCCCATAGTGTTCAGGG
Source organism: Chiloscyllium plagiosum (assembly GCF_004010195.1). Lineage (NCBI taxonomy): Eukaryota > Metazoa > Chordata > Chondrichthyes > Orectolobiformes > Hemiscylliidae > Chiloscyllium > Chiloscyllium plagiosum. The sequence continues at coordinate 67,083,350 of NC_057713.1, forward strand.
ATGTATAAGTTAGGTGCACTAGTCAGGGTAAATGTAGAGTAGTAGGATAAGGGAATGAGTCTGGGTGGGATACTCTTTGGAGGGTCGCTGTGAACTTGTTGGGCCAAAATGGCCTGTTTCCACATGTAGAGATTCTAGAATTAAAAAAGATTTCCCTCAGCCTCTGCCACTCCAGAAAAAGCAATGGGAGTTTTTTCTAGCCTCTCCTTATGGTTCATACCCTTTAACCCAGGCAGCATTCTGCGAAACCTCTTCTGCAACCTCTCCAAAGCCTCCACATTTTTCCTGTAAAATGGCGAACAGAAATTGAACACAATACAGTAAGTATTGGCTAATCAAAGTCTTATTATGTCGTACTGACTCTTGTACTCAATTCCCCAACCAATAAAGCTTATTTACCACCCTCTCTACTTGTGTGGCCACTTTCAGGGTGCTATAGACTTGAAATTCAAGATCCCTGTTTACATCAATGCTGCTTAGGATCCTTCCATTAACTGTATATTTTCCTTAACATTTGATCTCCCAAAGTGCAGCACCTCATACTTATATGGATTAAACTGCATCTGCCATTTCTCTGTCCATATCTGCAAATTGATCTATATCCCACTGGAACCTTTGACAACCTTCGACACTATCCACAACACCTTCAATCTTTGTAGTGTCTGCAAACTTACTAAAACTCACCCATCTACATTTTCATCCAAGTCATATCACAGACAACAGAGGTCCCAGTATGGATCCCTGCAGAACACCACTAGTCATGGACTTCCATCCAGAAAAATACCCTTCCATCACTACTCTCTGCTTTCTATGGGCAAGCCAATTCTGAGTCCGTGCAGCCAACTCACTGTGGATCCCATGCGTCTTAATCTTCTGGATGTGCCTACCATGAGGGACCTTGTTGAAAGCCTTACTAAAATCTATGTAGATAACTTCCATTTTTTACCCTCATGGATCATCTTCATCACCTCCTTGAAAAGTTCAATCAAGTTAGTAAGCCATGACCTGCCCTGCTCAAAGCCATGCAGATTGTCCCTAATTAGGCCATGCTTTTCCAAATGTGTGTAAATCCTATCCCTACGAATTATCTCCAATATCTACCCAATCACTGATGTGAGACTCACCAGTCTACAGTTTCCTGGATTTATCCCTATTTCCCTTGTTGAATAGAGGAACAACATTAGCTACTCGCCAGTCCTCTGCAATGTCTCCAGTGTCTAAGAAGGAAACAAAGATCTTGATCAAGGCCCCAGCATCTCCTCTCTTGCCTCACTCTCAATAACCTGGGTTAGATACCATGGAGCCCTGGGGAATTATCCACCTTAACGCTTTTCAAAAGAACCCAACACCATTTCTTTCTTAATCTCAAAATGCTCTAGAATATTAGCATAGAGTCATAGAGATGTACAGCATGGAAATAGACCCTTCGGTCCAACCTGTCCATGCTGACCAGTTATCCCAACCCAAAAGCATGTTCCGCATAAATGTCACTATCCATGATATCCTTTTCCTGGAGGAATACTGATGCACAGTACACATTTAGGATCTCACTCACATCCTCTGACTCCATTTCACAATTTCCCTCCTTTATCTTTGAGTGGTCCTACCTTATTCCTAATTATACTCTTATCTTTAATGTATATATATAATGCGGAGGGATTGGTTTTAACCCTACTTTCCAAGGCCAATTCATGGCCTTTTAGAGTCACAGAGTCAGAGCTGTACAGCACAGAAATAGACCCTTCGGTCCAACTTGTCCATGTTGACCCAATCTCGTCCCACCTGCCAGCAACCACCCCATATCCCTCCAAAGCCTTCCTATTCATGTACCCATCCAGATGCCTTTTAAATGTTGTAATTGTATTAGCCTCCACCACTTCCTCTGGCAGCTCATTCCATA
>NC_057713.1:67086242-67095012 GCF_004010195.1 Chiloscyllium plagiosum
TTAGCTGTCTTCCTGTTTGTCCTATATAGTGTTTTGTGCAGTCCTTGCATGGGATTTTGTACACTACATTAGTTTTACTCATGCTGGGTATCGGGTCCTTCGTTCTGGAGAGAGGAAGAAAAGGACAACCAACTCCCATTCCTAGACGTGATGGTACAGAGAACACCGAACGGAGAATTCACCACAAAGGTATACAGGAAAGCCACACACACAGACCAAGTCCTGAACTATGAAAGCAACCACCCCAATACACACAAACGAAGTTGCATCAAGACACTATTCAAAAGGGCCACAACACACTGCAGCACACCAGAACTGCAAAAAGAGGAAGAGGAACACCTGTACAAGGTATTCACCAAAAACGGATACCCGTGCAATTTCATCAACAGACTTCATCCTTGAGGGTGTAGGTTCATTCGATGGGCTGGTGAGATTTTCTGCAGACATTTCATCACCTTGCTAGGTGACATAGTCAGTGCATCTTTGATAAAGTGTTGGTGGTCTGTCCCACCTGGTATATATGTGTCTCTGTTTTTTGGTACTTCCAGTTCTGTATCTGTATGGTTTGTATATGTAGACCAGTTCAATGTGTTTACTGATTTGAGTGCCAGGCTTCAAGGAATTCTCTCATGTGTTTCTGTTTTGTCTGGTTGAAAATGAAAGAGTACTACCTTGTCTGGCAGTGGTGACTTGATGCTCATGCACTCATATAGTCAGTTTTCTTTCTGTTTGTCCTGTGTGGTGTTTTTCACGGTCCTTGCAGGGTATTTTGTAGATAACGTTCATCCTGTTGGATGTGGGTGTTGGGTCTTTAACCTTTGTGAGGAGCTGGTGGAAGGTGTTCACTGATTTATGAGCCACCAAGATTCCTAGGAGTCTGAGACACAGGAGAGAATTCCTTGAAGCCTGGCACTCCAAACAGAGACACATGAATACCAGGCAGAACAGACCAAAAACACTTGATGGAAGGTGCACTGATGATATCACCCAGCGAGACAACGAAACGTCTGCAGAAAAACGCACCAGCTCAGCGAATAAATCTATGACCTCCTCCATAACCCAAACTACAACTTTTTCAGAACCTCATCCTTGTTTGTAGCGTCGTGGATACCAACATGCACAATAAACTCTGGCTGCTCACCTTTCCCCTTAAAAATTTCATGCAAAGAATTTTGTATAATCATTCAAAAACGTTCTTGACTCTAGCACCAGGGAGGTCACACACTATCCTAGAGTCTTGAACGTGGCCACAAAAATACCTGTCTGCGCCCCTAACTAGTGAGTCTCCAATCACTATCACTCACTTAGACTTTGCCCAACCCTGCTCTACAGCAGAGCTAGTTGTGGTACCACATGTCTTGCTGCTGCTCTTATACTCCACTGAGAGGCTATCCCCACCCCCCCAACAGTATCCACAATGATATACCATTGAAACCGTCTAAGGAAATAAGGCATACAAAATGGCCAAATACAGCAGGAATTTAGAAGATTGGGAAACCTTTAAAGGTCAACAGAAAGCCACAAGAAGAGCTATAAATAAAACCTATAAAACACTAGCACAGGATATAAAGATAGATAGCAAATCTTTCTAAACGTATAAAACAAAAAAGAGTGACTAAAGTAAATGTCGGTCCTTTAGAGGATGAGAAGGGGCAGTTAGTTATGGGATATGATGAATTGGCTGAGGCATTGAGCAGGTACTTTGCATCGATCTTCACAGTGGAGAGTATAATAACATGCCAGTAAGTGACGAAGAGATGAAGGTAGGTGAGGACCCGGAAACAATCATTATTAAGGATGAGCTACTGTTGGGTAAGCTAATGAAGCTAAGGTGAAATAAGTCTTCTGACCCTGATGAAATGCATCCCAAGATACTAAAAGAGACGGTAGGAGAAATAGCAGGTACACTGCGGTAATTTTCCAAAATTCGCTGGACTCTGGGACAGTACCAACAGATTGGAAAACAGCAAATATGACACCACTGTTTAAAAAGGGAAGTAGACAAAAGATGGGGAGTTATAGACCAGTGAACTTAACTTCTGTAGTGGAGAAGATGCTTGAGTCTATTATCAAGGAAAAAAGAGCAGCGCATCTCAAAAGAAATTGTCCCATTCACCTGCGCAGTATGGGTTCATGAAGGGCAGGTCATGCTTCACAAATCTTTTGGAATTCTATGAAGACATTTCAAGCAAGGTGGACAACGGGGAGTCAGTGGATGTGGTGTACCTAAATTTCCAAAGTGCCACATGTGAGGCTGCTGCATAAGAAAAGGATGCATGGTGTTAGGGGCAGAGTATTAGCATGGATAGCAGATTGGTTGACTGACAAGAAGCAAAGAGTGGGATAAATGAGTACTATTCTGGTTTGCAATCAGTGACTAGTGGTGTGTCTCAGGGATCGGTGTGTCTCAGGGATCGGTGTTGGGACTACAATTACTTATAATTTATATAAATGATTTGGAGTTGGGGACCATGTGTCTAGTGTCAAAATTTGCCAATGACACTAAGATGAGTGGCAGCACAAAGTGAGCAGAGGACTGTGAAACTTTGCAGAGGAACTTAGATACATTGAGTGAGTGGGCAAAGGTCTGACAGATGGAATACAATGTTAATAAATGTGAAGTCATACATTTTGGTAGGAGTAACAGCAAAATAGATTATTACTTGAATGGTAAAAAGTTGCAACATATTGATTTGAAGAGGGATCTGGGTGTCTTTATGCATGAATCACAAAAGGTTGGTCTGCATGTACAACAGGTAATTAGGAAGGCAAATGGAATTTTGTTCTTCATTCCTTAACGGGTTGAGTTTAAAAGCAGAGAGGTAATGTTGCAGCTGTACAAGGTCCTGGTGAGGCCACACCTGGAATACTTGTGCAGATTTGGTCTCCTTACTTAAGAAAGAATGTGCTGGCACTGGAGGGGGTGCAGAGGAGGTTCACTAGGTTGATCCCAGAGTTGAGGGGGTTGGCTTATGAGGAGAGGCTGAGTATATTGGGATTATTTTATTGAAATTCAGAAGAATGAGGGGGGGATCTTACAGAAACATATAAAATTATTTAGGGAATAGATAAGATAGAAATAGGATGTTTCTACTTATGGTGAAACCAGGAAAAGAGGGCAGGCCTCAAGATTAGAGGAAGCAGATTTAGAACTGAACTGAGAAGGAACTTCTCCACCCAGAGGGTTTTTAATGTATAGAATTCCTTACCCAGGGAAGTAGTTGAGACTACTTCAGTAATCGTTTTTATAGCTAAGGTAGATACATTTTTGAAAAATAAAAGAATTAAGTGATATGGTGAAAATGCAGGTAAGTGGAGCTGAGTCCATGAAAAGATTAGCCATGATCTTATTGAGTGGCGGAGCAGGCTCAAAGGGCCAGATGGCCTACTCGTGCTTCTAGTTCTAATGTTCTTCTTATGTACCTGTTAGAGAAGGGAATAGTCACAGGAGAGTCCTGTATTACCTGCCTGCCTTTCTTGGCGGTCACCCATTTACCTGTCTAAACCTGTGGTGTGACCATCTCCTTTTAACTAATATCTATCAAACACTCTGCCTCATTTGGTTCCTTCATACAGGTCTTTTATATAAAATGTAAACAGTCAAGCCTTTGTGGCATACCAATTTTCATCTCCTCTTTGCGTGATTGAAAACCTGATGTGATAAAAGAAGGCAGGATTGGGTGTAAAAAAGCCTTTAGGCGTCATTTTCTTAGGTTGACTCATTGACATACAGGGATACATACAACTACAAAAAGCATCACATAGTATTACCATTCCATTATATAGACCAACTGTATCAATGTTTGAAGTCAATAATCTTCCATCTCTGGTGACATGAGCAACTGATATGATACAAGCCATTTCACTCCATGCTACAAATTTAAAATTACCTCTTGAATTAAACTACTAAAATTATAAGCTGAATGGATGAAATTATCTTTCTTCATCTCTGGCTTTCTGTTTTTTTTCCCATTCTCTTTAATTATTCATTGGATGTGAGCTTCATTGAGACTAGCAACTACTTCTCATCAAAAATGGATTGATACAGAAGGCGGGAATTCAGAGCCATTAAGAAAAGAATGTAGGAGCTATTATTGAAGATATTGTAGTGGGGCATTTAAAACAATCAACATAATCAGATACAGTAAATATGATTTTGTGAAAAGAAAATCATATTTCATGAATTTATTGGAACTTCTTAAAGAAGCAAAATGCCCTCTGGATAAAGAAAAACTAAAGATGTACTGTACTTTGATTCTCAAAGGCATTTGATAAGATGCCACATCAAACGTTATTGCGGAAAGTAAAAGCTATAGAGTGGGTAGCTTATTGCATGGATAGAGGATTGAATAGCAAAAAGGAAATGGTGAGTAATGATAAATTGGTAATTTGCTGGTTAGTAGTTTGTAATGAGTGGTATGCCACACAGGGCTTAACTGTTTACGATCTATATAGAAGACCTGGATGAAGGAACCAAAGTTTTGGTTGTTAAATTTGCTGATGACAAAGGTTAGGTAGGAGAGTGAATTGTGCAGATGCCATAGGGAAACTAGAGAGAAATATGGACATGCAGGATAAATGAATGGATGTGATGTAAGGAAATGGGCAATTTTCCACTTTAGCAGGAGTAATAAAAAAAGACAAAACAATGTACTGCCTTTTTACGTATCAGCATTTTAATCAGGTAAATGTTACTTCCATCAATGCCAATTACTATTCTAAGTTAAATTTCCTAGATTAGATAAAAGTCAAAAGAATTAGATGCTGGAAATTGAAAACAAAAATAGAAATTGCTGGAAAAGCTCAGCAGGTCTGGCAGCATCTGTAAAAAAGAAATCAGAGTTCATGTTTGTATCCAGTGACCCTCCCTCTGAGGTTCTGAGGAAGAGCAGAACAGAACACTGGTCCTGAAACATTAAGTCTGATTTCTCTCCACAGATACTGCTGGACCTGCTGAGCTTTCCCAGCAATTTCTGTTTTTGTTCCTACATCAGAAACTTTCTACTCACTTCCTAACCTTGTCTGCCTGTTGGCACTCCTTCATTGAGCATTTTGCTCCGAACCTGAAGAAATAGTGTTGTTATAAATAAAAGATGACATGCTGTAGAATCACATTAGTTTGTCATATTGCCTGTTTCAGAGAAGCTTTGTATGCAGATACAGTAAGAAATTAGAAAATCTAATGGAATGATCTGGATTATTGCAAGGGGAATTGAATACGAATGTGTTATGTTGAATATGAATATAAATGATATTGGTGGATGTGCAGGTAAAACTTTGATGGATGTGGAAGGCTCCTTTAAGGGCCTTGGATGGAGGTGAGGGAGAAGGTGTAGGCACAGGTTTTGCAATTCCTGCAGTGGCAGGGGAAGGTGCCAGGACGGGAGGATGGGTTGTCGGGGGACGTGGACCTGACCAGGTAGTCACGGAGGGAATAGTCTTTGCAGAAGGCGGAAAGGGATGGAGAGGGAAATGTATTCCTGGTGGTGGGGACTGTTTGGAGGTGACGGAAATATCGGCGGATGATTTGGTTTATGCGAAGGTTGGTAGGGTGGAAGGTGAGCACCAGGGGCATTCTGTCCTTGTTACGGTTGGAGGGGTGGGGTCTGAGGGCGGAGGTGCAGGATGTGGATGAGATGCATTGGAGGGTATCTTTAACCATGTGGGAAGGGAAATTGTGGTCTCTAAAGAAGGAGGCCATCTGGTGTGTTCTGTGGTGGAACTGGTCCTCCTGGGGGTGGAGGCGGAGGAATTGGGAATACGGGATGGCACTTTTCCAGGAGGTAGGGTGGGAAGAAGTGTAATCCAGGTAGTTGTGGGAGTCGGTGGGTTTGTAAAAAATGTTGGTGTCAAGTCGGTCGTCATTAATGGAGATGGAGAGGTCCAGGAAGGGGAGGGAGGTGTCAAAGATGGTCCAGGTAAATTTAAGGTCAGGGTGGAATGCGTTGGTGAAGTTGATGAATTGCTCAACCTCCTCACGGGAGCAAGAGGTGGCGCCAATGCAGTCATCAATGTAGCGGAGGAAGAGGTGGGGAGTGGTGTTGGTGTAATTACGGAAGATGGACTCTTCTACGTAGTCAATTTAATCAATCTAGACAATGAGAACTGGACTGAGGCAACAACTGTATCATTGTTGGTGAATACATAGTCTGGTTTCCCAAGAAAGGTGGAGAAGTCTGAGTCTAGAGAACATCATTGTCCCCCAAGGTGGGAAATATTTGTTGCTCATCATGAAAAAGCATGCATGCCCCTGGGGAAATCGACCAGTGTGCATCACATAAACATGTTTCTCCCCAAACAATTTGAAATAACTGTACCAACACCAATATCCCATCACCAAGTCGTCTTTTATTTATATGTGGAAAGTACATGGCCTCTGGCTAGCCAGCTCAGAGCAAGTCTCTAGAATGAGGAGACTTCCTGACTCACTTGTTTATTTTTTTTTCGACTCCTTTTTTTTTCTTTCTGGCTGACACTCCAGTTCTTTTTTTTTCCATTACCCCCGCACTACTGCCCAACTGCGGTAGTACTTATTTTTCCCCCGCACCCTTGTATGTGTGTGCAGGTGTGAGACACAGTGAAAGACACAAGGTGCATGAATCTTTATTCAAATTTCCACCACCAGGAAGAAAGGAAACACCCGAGTGGCCAGTGACAAGCCGGGTTCCCTTCACATCAAAGGGCAATGCTATGTGATCAAACAGTGAAGGAGAGGGCCGGGATTAAATCAAAATAGAGTTGGAGGGGGAAATAAAGCATTCCACTCTCTGTGGTGTCCACCTCTCCCTGAACAGCTCAAGGGTGTTGTTGGACACTGTGTGCTCCTTCTCCAGGGACACCCGGGCTCCAACATAACCACGGAAGAGGGGACTCTCTTGTTTATTTTTTTATTCCCCACACTACCGCCTAACCGCGGTAGTGCTTATATTTTTCCCCAGCACCCATGGTGTGTGTGTGTGCAGGTGTGAGACACAGTGAAAGACACAAGGTGCATGAATCTTTATTCAAATTTCCACCACCAGGAAGAAAGGAAATGCCCAAGTGGCTAGTGATAAGCAGTGCTCTTCACATCAAAGGGCAATGCTGTGTGATCAAACAGTGAAGGGGAGGGCAGGGATGAAATCAAAATAGAGTTGGAGGGGGATCTCTCTTGTTTATTTTTCTTTCACTTATCGCCGTTGTCGCCCGCACCACGGCCCGTGTGGTTTTTAAAGTCCTCCCTGGTGGGCCGGTGGAATTATGGCAGCAAAAGGTCCTGCTGTAGCCCCCGGGGGTTTGGGCACATCAGCCTGTGGTGCGGGACAGGCAAGGGACACTGGAGGCTCATCCACTACAGAGGGGCAGCGCCACCGGCGTGCTGCTGGGATGTCTCTTCCCTCCGTGGGCTGACGCCTCTTCCCCAGAGAGATGGGGGATTTTATTTTATTTTTAAAAAATTTTTCTTTACCCATATACAACCGCCTAACTGTGGTAGTGCTTATTTTCCTTAGCACCCATGTTGTGTGTGTGCAGGTTTGAGACACAAGGTGCACGAATCTTTATTCAAATTTCCAGTGCCAGGAAGAAAGGAAACACCCGAGTAGCTAGTGACAAGCAGTGCCTTTCACATCAAAGGGCAATGCTGTGTGATCAAACAGTTAAGGGGAGGGCAGGGATTAAATCAAAATAGAGTTAGAGGGGGAACCCTCTTGTTTATTTTTTTTCCAAAGGGCAATTCTCCTTTGTTTATTTATTTATTTATTTATTTTTTCTAACCCCCACACTACCGCCTAACTGCGGTAGTGCTTATTTTTTCCCCAGCACCAATGGTGTGTGTGTGCGCAGGTGTGAGACACAGTGAGAGACACAAGGTGTACAAATCTTTATTCAATTTCCATCACCAGGAAGATTAGGAAAACACGTGGGTGGCCAGTGACAAGCAGTGCCCGTCCCATCAAAGGGCAATGCTGTGTGATCAAACAGTGAAGGGGAAGGTAGGGACTAAATCAAAATAGAGTTGGAGGGGGAAATAATGCACTCCACTCCCTGCGGCGCCCACCTCTCCCTGAACAACTCAAGGGTGTTGGTGAACTCTCTTGTTTATATTTGTCAGCCATGGGTCACTGATTGACCCAGATTAACAGCCCAATCAAGGATTTCATATTCAATGAGATCCACCTGGCTCTTGTTCCAATCACTACAAAATCCAAATTCGGACTCTTGTTACCAGTGTAATCTATTTATGTAAGTGCATATTGATTTTTTTTTGCAAATCTTGAAGATTTAACTATATTAATATAATTGACTTTTGTTCTTTTAAAGCTCTTTTTGAAGTTTTAATCAAAAGGAAAGGTGTTCAAGTATTCAGCAGTGTGGTTAATCCAGATCTAGCTCTTGCTATTGATCGTAATCATGTCAATGGTTCGGTAAGAAAATTTAATGCGCTTTGCTATGTTACATTTGTAATTAGAAAAACTGCAACCGTAAGTTGTTATTCAATTTCACAGCTTTTTGACAAATCATTTAATATATTAAAGGAGGGAAATTTGAAAAAAAAAGAAAACAATTGCAGATGCTGGAAATCCAAAGCAAAAACAGAAATTGCTGGAAAATCTCAGCAGGTCTGGCAGCATCTGTCTCACGTCTGTCGTCTGCAAGGTGTTAGAAAGGATTCTGAGGGATAGGATTTATGACCATCTGGAAGAGCATGGCTTGATTAAATGCAATCAACACGGCTTTGTGAGGGGCAGGTCATGCCTCACAAACCTTATCGAGTTCTTTGAGGATGTGA
>NC_057713.1:67095345-67132074 GCF_004010195.1 Chiloscyllium plagiosum
GGGGATTGAGTTTAAGAGTCGTGAGATCTTGTTGCAGCTCTATAAAACTTTTGTTAGACCGCATTGGAATGTTGCGTCCAGTTCTGGTCGCCCTATTATAGGAAAGATGTGGATGCTTTGGAGAGGGTTCAGAGGAGGTTTACCAGGATGCTGCCTGGACTGGAGGGCTTATCTTATGAGGAGAGGTTGACTGAGCTCGGACCTTTTTCATTGGAGGAAAGGAGGAGAAGAGGGGACCTAATTGAGGTATACCAGGTAATGAGAGGCATAGATAGAGTCGATAGCCAGAGACTATTTCTCAGGGCAGAAATGACTAACACGAGGTGTCATAGTTTTAAGCTGGTTGGAGGAAAGTATAGAGGGGATGTCAGAGGTGGGTTCTTTACACAGAGAGTTGTGAGAGCATGGAATGCGTTGCCAGCAGCAGTTGTGGAGGCAGGGTCATTGGGGACATTTAAGAGACTCCTCGACATACATATGGTCACAGAAATTTGAGGGTGCGTACATGAGGATCAGTGGTCGGCACAACATCGTGGCCTGAAGGGTTTGTACTCTGCTGTACTGTTCTATGTTCTATGTTCTATCTGTGGAGAGAAATCGAGTTTTGGGCCCAATGCCCCTTCTTCAGAGCATTAAAAGAACCAGGGAAAAAGTTGTTTTTTATGCAGAGGATAGTGTGAGGGGAAGTTTCAAGGAGTAAATGATAAATGGAGATAGAGCCCAAAGAGAGTGAAGAATAGTTGTACAGACAAAGGAGTGGATATTAGTCAGCCTAGGAGAATGAGTAGCTGCTAATTGGGAGTATTAGTGGCTACCAATGGATAGAATGTAATAGCAGACCATGTGATGACAAGATAAGGTTTGGGATAAGGACTTGGGAGAAGGAAAGCCCTAAAGTTGTTGAATTTGAGATTGGGTTCAAAAGGTGTCGAGTTGTTGACTTTCTAGCTTGCACTGAGCTGCACTGAAATATGAAAGCTTTCCTGGAAAAAATAAAGCTAAACACTCTCTTGGCTTGTTTATGCTTTTTACTGATGTTTTGCATTGCAAACACATTTATTTTGTAGCCACCAGCTGTATAACTATCCTATTACGTCTGACAGCACAGAGACATTTGTTGGACCATCAGTCTACTTCTGGAAGCTGGCCCTTTGTTAGTGAATGTTATTGCTAAAGGGTAGCTTATAGCTGAGGAAGAGCACAAGGCAGGGGATCAATCTCTGGAGCACATCAGAGATGTGGTGGTGGAAAGAAAAGCCATTACTAGAAGTATTTTGATTAAGACTCAAGCAACTGAAATGGAGGAGAAATACTGGAGATATGGCAGGATTTAGCATGTTAAAAGTAGCAGAGAGATGGAGGAACATAAGTTGGGAAGGTAGACTATGATTCCAGGTAGAAACAATTGTGATTTTAATTAGTATAGCTTAAATATGATTAGAAATGTTCAAACATGGAGATTTTGGAAGTTAGAACACATTTGTTGGATATTGAGTCAAGATGGTGGTTGAAGTTGGGGCATTAGTTTTCAAGATTAGAGAGTTTTAGCATTTTTTTGAAGGAGATAAACGATGTAAATTTTGAAATAGATGTTGGGGTGACAGAATGAGAGAAAATGGGGTGCTTAGAGTAAGAAATATTGTTAAATATGTTGGTTCAGTGGAAAAATGATGTCAAGGAAGAGGGAACTGATTTGTCCTGAGCAAAATGATGTTAGGGAAGACATAATGAACTGTAAAAGAGACATAGGTGGGGTTTGAGGGGACTATTGCTTATTGAGCCAAAAGGAAGAAAACACCAGAGCAAGTTTTAGAGGTTCATTTTTTTTGTACTTTGTTGGAGGTTAGGGAGAAGGGGAAGATTAAAATATGTTGACAAAGACTAATGTAGATCTTTATCCAAAAAATCAAAACTTATTCATCTTGTTTGTGTTGAAAGCTGACAATTTTTAGGTTGAAATATAAAAATTAAATTCAGTTTTTTTCACAAATTAATTTATTAATTAATCCATTTCCTCAATGTCATAAACAATAAGTCTTAACTTCCTGTTATATGATGACGTTTTAAGAAATCCCTAAGCTCAATTAATTAAGCTGAATTTGAATGTGCAAATGACCAAATGTTACCGCTATTGTATATCAGCAGAAGTTGAGAGACAAAAATTGGCATTTACTTCACATATTTTTGTGCCATAGATTGCATAAAGTTTAAGATTCTACTTTAGAAATGTACTTCATAAGGATGATAAAATATACTGATTAAATATGTTTTATTACAGGAGAAAGCTGGACCTTTTTGTGAGTTAACAGTTCACCCTAAAACCAATCACTCTATAATACTAGAGTCTGTTCAAATTCCAGGACAAATAGTTGCATTCAACTTAAATGGAAGGCCTGCCAATGCATCATCTAAGGACTATTCAGATATCATTAAAGATTTCATTGTTCATGTTAAGGTACTAGAGAAAATCAGAACGTTTTGGCAATGTTGTTATTAATGTTGCATATAATGAAGATTATAAATGAATAATTAAATAATTTCATGACCTGAAGCGGTAATTTGAAGTAAACGATGTATTTATAATGAACAGTTTTGTGCAAGTATTGAAATAGTGCTTTGGTGTCATAAATATAATTTGATATGCAAATCGTTGTTGAATATATTTTGCACTCTTACAGTGCTTAATAAATGAGATGAAACTCAACAGAAAGGGAAAGAAAATCATAATAATAAATAAGTAAAGCTTTTATACGTTTCTGCAAAGTACACAAATAATTGAGGAATATAGGGTAGCTCCAACCTTAAAGACCTTTGCATCTTTTAAACAATTAAAAGTTTGTTTCAGAGCTTTAAATCATAGAATCCCTACAGTGTGGAAACAGGCCACTTGGCCCAACAAGTTCCCACCAACCCTCCGAAGAGTAACCCACCCAGACCCATTCCCTACCCTATTACTCTACATTTACCGCTGACTAGTGCATCTAACCTACACACCCTGAACATTATGGGCAATTTAGCGTGGCCAATTCACCCAACCTGCACATCTTTGGATTGTGTAAGGAAACTGGAGCTCCTGGAGGAAACTCATGCAGACACAGGGAGAATGTGCAAACTCCACACAGACAGTTGCCTAAACCTGGAGGAGAAAGTGAGGTCTGCAGATGCTGGAGATCAAAGTTGAAACTTTATTGCTGGAACAGCACAGCAGGTCAGCAAACCTGGCTCCCTGGTGCTGTGAGGCAACAGTGCTAACCACTGAGCCACCGTGCCACCCATAAAGGAGAATGCAAGGCTCGATAATCTTTTATTATGGTTCTAGTCAAGCACTGTTACAGGCAATGTTCCTTTTAGTGTTTTTTGGAATGTGCAGGACATTTAATTTAGCAGTCCCTTTATTTTTTTTCCCACAGCTATATATATGCAGTAGTTTATGGAGGCTGAATTGTGCACAACGTGGTATCTTTCAGTTTGCAGTCTCTTAGCTTTGAGGGAAAATTGGGTACAGGATAGGTACATCGGTCTGAAAGACTGCTTTTTAATGTTTATTACAGATATCTCACCATTTTATAGAGTACATGTTTTATCAATAGAAACATTTTGGGCTTTCATAAGTGAATACTTTATATTTCAAAGAAAAAAATCATAAGCTTGATAATTTGCACCATTAATTATAGAGAATTCCTATTAATAAATTGATATGGAGCCACAGTAGCTATATCCTTTGCAGTGTTATTCAAGAGCAACCTTCACTGATGATGCCTATTTGCAACTGTATAAATAATTCCTTCGTCAACAGGATTAATCGCTAGCTATATAATCTAACAAACAAGTACTACTGATACTTGGCTTCTAATTTTGATTTTTATTAGGAGGTTAGAATCTTTACTGCATTAATAGTACAGGAAGAATTAAGTGATTTCACTCACAGCGTAATGAATGTGGAATGACTTCCTCTGTATTTTAATACCAGTTTTTCATTTTGAATTTCATTTTGATGTAACATGGTTTAAGTATCGGAGTCTACATTAATAGCTGTAGTTATATATTTGTAAATGGAATGAAAACATATTTCATTGCAGAATGTCAGTGAACAGATTTTAAATTTTAATTTTGCTGAATTGATTTAACCTAGTATGTAACATTAATCCATTAAATATCCTGGGACCTATCTGGAAAAATTACAGATAAAGTTATAATGATAAAAGGCTAGACAAAAACTCATTGAAACAAAAGCAGAAATTGCTGAAGAAATGAAGCAATTCTGGTAGCATCTGTGGAAAGAAAACAGAGTTAATGTTTCGATTCCAGTAACCTCCTTCAGTACTCATGGTATTTGTAATAAGTGCTAGAACTGCTACATTAAGACATTCTGTCAGGCCTTTGGTATTTTGAAAATTATCCCGATTGCCATCTTTTGTTCTCTCATTTTGGTATCTGCAGTCCAAATACTTGTTCAATTTGTATATCATACAAAAAAAGCAGATATTTTGCATCTGGAAAGGTTGACATTTTCCCATGGGACTTGTGAGCCAACGGTCAGAACAAAATTAAGGTCCCAAAGACCTCGTCTGAATGTGCAATCTTCCTGGAGGTGGCCTCCGTGCTCATGATCTCATTGAGTACTCTGGGATGTGGATCCTGGATGAGGCTGACCCAATCAGAGGCTGAGGGAAGTAAATATCGCTGAAGCTGGCCTGAGAATAGAGAGACATGTATCTGAAGTTATTAGGGCTGAAGCCTTTGGGGCCCATGAGCTTTTGAGGGGCATCATTTGATCTCAGGTGCAACCTTTCCTGTTTGTTTCCGGTATAGAAACGCTGGCTGATGTGTTGCTTCATCAACAGCAAAATATATCAAAAGACCCAATTGTGTCAATAATCATCTTATCCACGTGCATGATGCTGTAGACCAATCCTGGCCTCACCTTAGAAACATAGAAACAAAGAAAATAGAAACAGGAGGAGGCCATTCGGCCCTTCGAGCCTGCTCCACCATTCATCATGATCATGCCTGATTGTTGAATGCAATAACCTAATCCTGCTTTCTCCCCATACCTTTGATCCCA
The DNA here is from genome assembly GCF_004010195.1 of Chiloscyllium plagiosum. NCBI lineage: Eukaryota > Metazoa > Chordata > Chondrichthyes > Orectolobiformes > Hemiscylliidae > Chiloscyllium > Chiloscyllium plagiosum. The sequence continues at coordinate 67,100,411 of NC_057713.1, forward strand.
TTCACCCCAAGTACTTTATCTAGCCACCTCATGAATACATTCAATGTTTTGGCATCAACTACTTCCTGTGCTAATGAATTCCACAGACTCACCACTCTTTGGATGAAGAAATGTCTCCTCATCTCTGTCCTAAAATGTCTACCCCAAATCCTCAGACTGTGACCCCTGGTTCTGGACACACCCACCATCAGGAACATCCTCCCTGCATGTACCGTGTCTAGTCCTGTTAGAATTTTATAAGTCTCTATGAGATCACACCCCCTCACCACCCCCCAACTTTTGTCTGAACTCCAGTGAAAACAAATCTAACCTGGTTAATCTCTTCTGCCATCCCTGGTTAATCTTCGCTTGGTTAATCTTTGCTGCACTCCCTCGAGAGCAAGAGCATCCTTTCTCAGAAAAGGAGACTAAAACTGCACACAATATTCTAGGTGTGGCCTCACAAAAGGCCCTGTATAACTGCAACAACACATCCCTGCTCCTATATTCGAAACCTCTCTCACTGAAGGCCAACATACCATTTGCGTTCTCTACCGCCTGCTGCACCTGCATGCTTATCTTCAGTGACTTGTGCACAAGGATACCCAGGTCCTGCTGCACATCCCCCTCTTCCAGTTTCCAGCCATTCAGGTAACAATCTGCCTTCTTTTTGCTTCTGATGTGAATAATTTGCCTTCCCATGTCAAATTTCCATGTTGGCAGAAGTTCATCAAAAAACCATCACAAAGTGATAACTGTTAATTTCCCAGTTCCCCCACTTCCACCTCCAGGTGCGTCAAAATGCATCCATGAGTTCTGATCAGAGCTAGAGAAATCAGTCAGCAACTGGATTGAATGTAAAAATTTAAGAGGAAAAAATCAGTGCTAGATATGTGAAGGAAATGCTTACGAACATGAAAGCTATCCATATATTAAACTGGATAGATGATAATTAGTACCTTCTGTAAATATATACTGATATATTCTTCTGATAATAATGGATATTGTTATGAATGCAAAGCGTTGACGGAATGCTTGGGGTACGTTTGTTGATTTAAACGTGCACTAGGTTACATATTTCTAATTTAGAAAGAAATTAAAAGAAAATTCATCCACATGTCTACTATCTTATCCTTGTTTTATCCCCACTCCTTTGTTGTTCCCAATGTATGAATGATAGAAGGAGATAAAAGACTAGTGAAGTATTATGATGGAAAGTAAAGGATAAAAGGAGATCCTTCTTCTAACTACAAACTGAAAAGTAGCAAATAAAATTATAATCAGAAAATGTGAATGTATTTAATATTTAACAATGGGGATACTCACTATATACAGGAATGACAAATTGCACTACAATTCTCTGTTCAGTATCAATGGGAAAAGACTCCCACTAACCAGATGGCTGAAAACTCTGACATATTGAGATGCAGGGCTGCAAAACCAAAACAGCCTGTGACATGATTCAGACTTGTATGGTGATGCGCTTTCATAAACTTCAAATTACATTCTGTGTGGAAACTTGCAACTAAATTCAGGAAGAGAGGAAGTATCTGCTAAGAATAAAATAGCTGAAATACATTTGGGGATTTTTTTGTTGAACAGTAAACAAACTAATATCACATAACTATCAAATTTTGCTCTAAGTGGCAAACAACTCAGTGGACATTTCCTGCATTTGATCAACTGAGGTTTTTGATTTGGAACCTATTTTGTAATCCGAATGCTAGAACAATGTGCCACTATCTAACAGAACCAAAGTGCATCATACAAACAAGTGTATTAACCAGTCATACTGAAAAGATTCCTGATGAAGGGCTTTTGCCTAAAACATTGATTTTTCCTGCTCCTCGGATGCTGCCTGACCTGTTGCATTTTTCGAGCACCACACTCTCGACTCTAATCTCCAGCATCTGCAGTCCTCACTTTCACCATACTGTAAAGTTGTTGGTGAGCAGCACAAATTCACAAGCAAGTCATACCATAAATTTTTAATTCAAAGTCAAATCATTTATAGAAATTTATATACATATATAACTTATTTCAAAATAGAGGGAACTAAGCATTGAAGGATAAAAGAAAAAAAATTACAAACATTTACATTGTTTTGTTCTTCAAAACTCCAATGTGTAGAAAATCTGAATAAATCAGAAATTATCAAAGTTAACCTAACTACTAGATTATTTAGCATTAAGACTTTTCATATAATTAAACCTTTATTTACTTTGAAAGGGCAAGGGCAATTTTTCAGCCAAATTAATAGATATCAGCACACAGTCCTATTAGTCAAATCACTAACTCTACAGCAAAATCCTTTCGATATTACAACTCAATTGAATAGACTTGTTTACATCTTGAGATTTATTAATTGCTTCTAGTTGGGACTTAACTGCTACGTTTTCAACTTTCACTGCTTACTCCTACTTTTATTCGTTTCAAGGATGCATTTGAAAACGATACAGTTGTTTTGCTGAATACTAGTCTTTATCAGAGTCTGTGCATTACTTCTGATGGAACTTGCCTGGGAACAGGGAAACAATCTCAAATTTCCTATTTGCGGATGCATGAAGTCAGTCCAAAGATTTACATGTTTGCAAGCGTCCAGAATCCACAAAGATTCATACAAATCAAAAATGGCAAATGTGATGGAATGGTAAGCGTTTCTTTTAACATTTTTATCAGTACATACATTTAAAAGACATAGTTTTTTGATTTATTTTTTATCATGCAAAAGGGTTGCTTGTAGTTTTTGCATGTGTTTATGGTATTAGTAATAAAAAAGCCCTTCTTTGGAACTCCGAAGAAAATATTGAGACATTACCTCTGATCTTCACTCTGCAGGTACTGACTGACCTGTGTGTTTTTCTAGTGCCTTCTGTTATTCTTTATTATTTATTAAAATGGGCTTTCTTCCATTTATTACTTATGTTTGGGTGACCATAGTAGAATCATGCCTGGCCCTCTCAGTGGCACATCTGTTGCGAAACCAAAATATTGTGAACTTATTATATACCTAGCAGAACATGGATAAATGCTGAAAGAGTTCCTGGCCTAGACGTTCCTTCCGCTAACCGGGCTCCAGCTCTGAATAAGGAATAACCTTTTTGGGCCAGCTTGACCGCCCACCCCAATTAGAATGGTTCTTTCTTTTACAGGCATGGAATAGGTGTTAAATTCAATGGCCTGCATATTAGCAAAGCAGAAAAAGGGTGATTTAGGGCCCACCCCTTTAAACAAAGACTACATTGAATATGCCTCAAGTCTACCCCACTGAGCAGAATACGTTTTTATGCCAAATACTGCAGGACTGGCCCTAGCATTTGTAAGACCCAATCTAAATGATAAAATTTGCACAACACCCTTGGAATTTGATGTCAAGAATATGTTGGAAAGATCAGTAAATTTGCTGTGTACTTAATATGTTAATATTAAATTATTTTATGCACTATTTATGAAAACACTAGACTTCAGATTAAATAATTTGCTTCTTGTATGCCATATATTGCATCTCAAAACTGTGAGAGTTATGGACAAACTAGGTCACTCCAACTGTCAAGGGCAATAATGCAAAATTTCATTTGAAATTCAGATCAGGTAGATCAGTTTGTTTATTCATGATTGTCCATTTTATTCAATTGGCCAAAGAACATTCACCTCTAGTCTATGATGAATTAATTTCATCGCCTTGTCTTGTGCAGCTAAATTGTTGTTCAAAAGGTTCACATATATGTGGCAAGGAATAATTATCACCTTTGTAATCACTTTTGTAATCATGCCACTTGCTTGTTTGGAACTAGTTCACAAAGTGGGAGAAAGTGAGGACTGCAGATGCTGGAGATCAGAGCTTAAAAATGTGTTGCTGGAAAAGCGCAGCAGGTCAGGCAGCATCAAAGGAGAAGGAGAATCGACGTTTCGGGCATAAACCGACACAGTTTATGTATTAGCACTTATTCTATTTTGTTCAGTCTTCAGGCAAACTAGTTATTTAAAGAAAGGTAGCTTTGATTCTGAAATGAATGAATGTGAAAAAATAAATAATACTAACAATACTGAAAGTGCCGAAATCCTATCACTCGGAAAATAGAAAATATTAAAAGACGTGTAGTTTACTGATTTTCCGTTCTCTCTGTAAAGGGCACAGGAGATAAGTACTGTCACTTTAAGATACGAAGAAATTTAGAAAATGCAACTATAAGCTTAGAATCTGTTGAAAGCCCAGGAATATATCTTGGTCTTCTCTCTGATGGGCACACAATCCCATTCGTACACACTGGAGAAAGCAATGTCATGTTCTACCCACGGGTTATCAACAGTAAGTGACTTAAAATATAATTTCAAGTAGTAATTTTAAATTGATATTTTGAAAAGTATAATTTGTTTCCTTGTTTCTGTATATCCCTGGAGAAAACGACTAATAATGTGGACCAAACACAGTGGCAAAAGAGAAACTCTATTGGTTATTAAGTATACTAGTAGTGAACTTGTATTTTGGATTTCATTCCTTCAGCAAAGTGCTTAATGCATTGACTTTGTGAAAGGAAAAAAGGAGGATTTATGAGGAAATATTTCTGAAAAGGCTGGTTCTCTGCCTTAGGCTTGTGTTGCAAAGGAAAGGGGACGAAAATGAAAATAGCAACATACGCTAGTGAAGCACTAGGTAATACTTGCGATAAATGTTTGAATATGGGAACACCATATAGCAGTGGCATTGAAGATGGTTACTGCAGTTTTTAACATCTATGTTGCCAGTTCTTTTCAGAATGGACAAGCAGGAGGCTGGAAGAACAGAGTAAGCCAGGCAGCATCAGGAGAAGAAATCGATGTTTTGGGTATAACCCTTCTTCAGGAATGGGGGTGGGTTAGGGGAAGCTGCAGATAGAGGGAATAGGAAGGGTTATGGTTGGGGAGAGGGGCAGAGTGATAAGGTAGTGATAGGTGAATACAGGTGGTGGGTATGATCTGCTCGATAGGAAGAATGAATCCAGTTGGTAACTAGAGGGAAGGGTCAGTTGGAGGGTTAGAAGGGAGGAGGCGGCCCTGGAAAGGGAGTCAGGGAATGGGTGGGAAGATTATTTGAAATTAGAGAACTCAATGTTGAGTCCTCCAGGCTGTGGGCTATTCAGGTGGAAGATGAGATGTTGCTCCTCCAATTTACAGCCTGATTCACTGTGACAATGGAGGATATCAAGGATGGGCATGTTAAAGAAGGGCGGGAAAGGGAGTTGAAATGAGCAGTGACCGGGAGGTCAGACTTGCCCTTATGGACCCAGCTGAGGTGCTCAGCAACATGTTCCCTTAGGTTATGTTTGGTCTCACCAATGTAGAGAAGACCACATTGGGAGCACTGGATACAGTAAACTAGGTTGGAAGAGGGGCAGCTGAACCTCTGTCTCACCTGAAGGACTGTGTTGGGGCCCTGGATGGAGGTGAGGGAGATGATGTGCCTGCAAGTTTTGCATTTTTTATGGTTGCGGGGAGGTTAACGGGGATTCAGGAGGATGGGCGGTTGGTGCGAACCAAAGATTGGCGAAGGGAATCTTAAGGAAGGTAGAGAGGGGTGGGGAGGAGAAAATGTTCTTGTGGGTGGGGTCTAGTTGGAGTTGGCGGAAATGTTTAAGGAAGATATACTGGATGCTTGGACTAGTGGGTTGGGGACAAGGGGTACCTTATGTTTATTATATTTTGAAGGGGGGAGAGTTTAGAGCAATGGAGCAGGGAATGGAGGAGGTGTGGTGGAGGGTAGTCTGGATGACGGGGCAAGCACTTTCAGGGATTTCCAGGTGAAAGGTTCAACATCTCCCAACAGCTCCTCACCATCGCATTATGGAATTAATAAATGCAAGAGGGTTGGAGAATTCATAAGATTTTGAACAGCCAAGCAGAGATGTGATTTGTAACCTTTGCCACCTTTCTGTGTTCAAGTTGCAATAGGCTGGACCATTTATTCTTACATCATGGCACCATGTGAGCAGTCTGGTGTTTCTGGAGATGGTTTCCGTTCCCTCAACATTCAGTTTATCTGTGACAAGAAAAAGCAAAACCTGCAGTTAGTTTTAATTTTCCAAAATTGCTTAGTTACAGGGGCAATACCATTAATTTGGAAAAGACCAAATGTGACTCCTTTATTCAAAAAGGGAGGGAGACAGAGTAGAAAATGAAAGGCCAGTTGGTTTAACATCTGTCAAAAGGAAGATGTTGGAAGATATTATGAAATATGCTAATTTATAATAGCCTACTTAGAAAAATTCAAATTAGTTGGGCAGAGTCAACATGGTTTTCTGAAAGTGAAATGGAAGCTAATTTATTGGCGTTCTTGGAGAAAGCAAAATGTCATGGACAAAGTGGGACTGATGGATGAACTATACCTAAATTTCCAGATGGCATTTGATAAGAAGCCACATCAAAGGTCATAGTGAAAAATAAAGGCTTGAGCTATAGAGGGCAAGATATTGGCATGGATAGGCTAGCTAACAGGAAAGAGACTAGATATAAATTTTCTTGTTGGCAAGATGTAATGAGTGATATGTCTCAGGAATCAGTGCAGAGTCCTGAAGTCTTTATAATTTATATAAGCTTCTTAGATGAAGACATGGTTACTAAATTTATTGATGACAGAAAGATAGGTCAAAAGTAAATTGTGAAGAGGACATAAGGTGGCTTAAAAAAAGGTTAAATGAATGGATAGAGATCTGGCAAATGGGGTACATTTTGGAAAAGGTTCATTTTTAAAGGAAGAATAAAAAATGCTTATTATCTCCATGGTGGTAGATTGAAGAGCGCTGAGCTGCAGAAGGATATGGTGTCCTTGTGCATGATTAACAAAAGGTTAATATGCGGGTACAATAAGTTTTTAGGAAAGCTAACAGTGTGAAATCATTTAGGAGGCTGGTACAATTACAACATTTAAAAGGGATCTGGATGGGTATATGAATAGGAAATGATTAGAGGGATATGGGGTAATGCTAGCAAATGGGACTAGATTAGGTTAGACTATCTTGTAGGCATGGATGAGCTGGACTGAAGGGTCTGTTTCTCTTCTGTACATCTCTATGGTTCTATTGCAAGGGGATTTGAATAGGAGGCAAGAGGTCAAAATAAATTTGTCAGGCATAAGCCAAGGAACAAAGAACTACGGATGCTGGAAATCCAAAACAAAAATGGAAAGTCTTGGAGAAACTCAACAGGTACTCCAGCTCTGAAAAAAGGTAATTAGTATCAAAATGTTATCGGAATTCACTCCACAAATGCTGCTGGACCTGCTTAGTTTCTCCAGCTGTTTCTGTTTTTTTTTTGGAGCATCAAGACATTATTTGTCATGTACGATACCACATAGAAAGATGATCATAATACAGTGAGCTCATAAGATATAGGAACAGGAGTTAAGTCATTAGGCCCCTCAAGCCTGCTCAGCATATCAATAGAATCATGGTGGCATGGTGCCTCAGTGATTAGCACTGCTGCCTCACAGCGCCAGGGAATACAGGTTCGATTCCACCATTAGGTGACTGTGGAGTTTGCACTTTCTCTCCTTGTCTGCATGGGTTTCCATGAGGTGTTCCAGTTTCCTCCCACAGTCTGAAGATGTGTAGTTTACGTGGATTGCCCAGAGATGTGCAGGCTAAGTAGGTTGGCCACATAAAGTATGGGGTTATGTAGAGTGGGGTAGCTCTTTGATGGTTTGAAATGGATTTGATGGGCCAAATAGCCTCTTTATGCACTGTAGGGATTATATGACATGGCTGATCTGACATTCCTCAAGTGTGGGTGCTGTTGTAGTGACAAGTAAGGACAAGGTGCAACCCATCAGTGTTGTGGGAAGGGAGAGAAGGGATGAGTGCAGAAGCATAGGAAATGGGTCAGATAGGCTTACGGGCCCTGTCAACAATGGCAGAAAATCTCCATTTGAGGAAAAAGATGCAGAAGGTGGAAGGGACTGCTCCTACGAGTATGCAAAGACATCCATGTCCAGACACCCATGTAAATAACAGTTGCTGTCTCACCTGCATGGTGATATTAGCGATGGTTGGTACCTGGCTAGTAAGCAGCAGCTGCAACACCTTCTGCCTCTTTTGTCATAGACCACAAACTCACCCACTTTCCCCCTTGAACAGAGGAGAGTTCATCAACCTTCCAGTATTCGACATAGGGAGCCATTGGATGGACTATTACTGTTAACTGCCTCTTACACCCTCACAGTCAACAATATCTTGCTGGGCTCTGTGAAATTGTCTACTGAGTTATATAGACATGCAACTCCACACACAGGTGAGGGAGAAATGTCTCAGGCCAGTAGCAGTTCCAGGATTGCTGGAGACCAGGCTACTGCTGAGCTACCATGGTCTCAGCTATGAGGGACTACGTGCAGCTGCATAGAGGGGATCAGCAATGGCAAATAGTCATAAAAGAGGCACTGACCCTCTTTACTGAGAAACTGAGATGATGTAGCAATGATTCACTGCCTGCCATTGCTCAGACACTACAATGGTGTAGGAAGTTCATCATTTCAATGTCTGTAATCACCCAGACTGCAGCAGTGCAACCGATCTTGTGACCATCTTTTGAACTTGGCAGGTTGTCATCTGCCTAGAGAGGCAGGTCTAACACCCTCAAGGGCTAATGAGGAGAGTTGACAACACTGGTACTCTATTAGTCCACGCATGGCTCCTTAGGACAGAAGGCAGGGAGAGAATGGGATAGAGAGCTGTGATTGTAGTCCAGGTGCTTTCCCCTCTGAAAGAGGCAGGCCAGTGTCAGGAGGCACTAGGCTGTGAAGGGGAGCTCCTTCAAAAGTCCCCATTCAGGACACTGTTGAGATATCATGGCCCTCCACTTGCATCATGCCTGCCCCCTCCAACCCTTGGAAGCTCCAGCTAGGGATGGTGAAGTTACCTCTGGCAAGAAGACTCTCAACATTTCTGGCCCACTCAGACCGAAATGCTCCAGAGTCTCCTGGCGAAACAGGTGGCAACAAGTTTTTTAAAAAACTTAAACTTTTACTTTATTGACAAAGAAAATCCTTATATATATATCCAGTCACAACTACAGTTTGGTTCTGTGCAGTAGCATATCAAGGAAACAAGTAATCATTGGAGTTTGGCTCTATTCATACAAACCAAAGGCATCTCTTACTTGAGCCAGAATATATTTACATACATTTGAGGCACTGGGAGGGTCCAATATTTGAACAGACCCCACTTAACTTAAGCAGAAGCACCTCAGACAGTGGTCTTTTCCAACTGCCTCTTGGCGCTAGCTGTCCCAGACTTTAGTGCATCCCTCAGCATGTAGTCCTGAAATGTGCCAGTTTGCAATCCCCACCGAGGTCAACTCCTTCTTCTGGAAGACCAACAAGTTTCAGGCAGACCAAAGAGCATCTTCCACTAAGCTGCTGGTCCTCTCAGCGCAGTCGATGTTTGGGTGCTGGGGAACAGCCCGTAGAGCATTGAGTCTTATGTCATGGAGCTGTTTAGGATGATCCTCAACAAAAACCACTTTTTTTGTTTTCCGGACTTCGTTTGCAAAGGCACATTTCAGAAGGAGATCTATGACAGTCTCAACCCCCCTCACAGCCTCTTTGAGGGCAGTGAGTGGTGGTGAAAACTGATTTGCCATAAATGAAGGATCTCACAAGGTGGTGCCCTTCTCACCAGTATGCAAGCAATGTCTTGGCACTTGTTAGAAAGTTCTGATGATGAGGCATTCAGCTAAATGACTTTGATAGTCTGCTTAGGGAATCATGCAACAGAATCCACCTGCTCCTTTTCCCGCAGGGTCTCAAGGACATTACATACTGACTACTTCCAGAGCTACTCAAACCTGATGATCAGGTATTTACCCACAATGGAGAAGTAGCAATGCTCCCAAAGGAACAGTTTCTGCTTCACCTTCGCTCTGCACTCCTCCCAGGAGTAGCTGGGCATCGGTACTTTACTGCCCTTTGGAGGAGCGCGGTTTTGCATTGCCCCTCCATCGCCCCCGCCAATGGTCTTGGGCATGCCTTATGTATGTGGCCTGCTTCCCCACACAGGTTGCAGCTCTTGGACTCTAGTCCTTAATCAGGTGGCCCTTCTGTTTGTAGCTTCTGCAGAGGGTCATGTTGCAGTCTTCCGCCATGTGCGCTGATCTCCAGCAGGTTCAGCACACTCTAGACCACCACACATGTTCAGATGGCCATGGCTCCAATTGCAAAGCTGATGAGTGGATGGAGGATGTTCCCACAGACTTCCACCTTCAGGGTTAACTTGACATGCTATTTGCTGGTGCAGATTGTGAAGGGGTCCACGGCATTGGTGCTGTCCTCTTCGAGATGTATGTACCTTCCCAGGAAGACCAGGATGTCTGCAACCAGGATGTGGTGGATTGTGACAACCCATCTCCTCTATGCAGGGAGAGTGAACAACGGTGCTGCAGACAGGACAGGGAGGAAACCCTCACCTCCTCTCCCCTCGGATACCTTCAGGAGATGTTCACATTGCTTCATGCTCATATAGGCCATGTCAAAGTAACCTCTGCTGAGGAAATTCTGCAGACCGGAAATGTCTGTTGCTTGGAACCCACAACAATCCAGGAGCACGCCTCACAAAGAATGTCCATTTGACCTGCGATCCTTACTCCACCTTCTCCGCTGTCACTCTGACAGTTTTGCAGAATCCCTGGTCTAGGCATTGGCACTAGCAGAGGCCATAGCTCTGATTGGCTAGTCACTGAATTGGCATTAGGCCAAAGGCTTCATAAAGATCCATCAATAGCAGGTGACAATTCTCACAATCTAGTTATCTCAAAATTTTCCAGTAATGAAAGGACTCAGCTCAGTCCTTGGATCAACGTGCCTTCCAGGTCCTGGGGCAGTGGGGTCCACCATTGTGTAGAACAGATGAGCTCTGCAGAAGGAGAAAATACTTCGATGTGAGTGACAGCTGGAAATCTTGTACATAGTTTGCTGATCATTATATTTACTAAAACTAGTTTGTTTATTACACTTTACTACATTCACTGGGGAGCAACACTGTCCTCCAACATGAGAGGTTTGCAACACATGCCTGCAGGATCATTGATATTCAAATTGTGTGATGATATTGACAATCATGCAGCATTGTATGAACATTGCAAGTGAGCATGAAGTCTGATTCCAGCAGGTGGCACCAGGACTTCTAAGCTGAAGTGCAGCCTCCTTAAACAAGGCTGTGGAACCATTTGTGGAACCATAGCAATGTCTGTCCACTTTGATTGACGCTGATGGGTGGACTTTACTCTCCTATAATAGAATTAGCCTGGCTTTCCTATACTTCTCCTCATTATCTTCCACTAAATAATCGAGAAGTATGGAAATTTGGTTTGAGTCAAAAATTTGAAGGCCGATAAAATTTCTCTCAAAAGCAAAAACTGGACTAAAATGCATTTTTATTAAGCAGTGATAAATACTTATTTGATCCATAAAAGTGCTACATTCTCGTTAATAAGATGACCCTGACAAGTGAAAGCCTGCATTATTGAAGAATGCATAGCATTGAATGCAAGTGAAGTGGAAATTAAATATTAAATCTCGCACCAGACCAGGTTCCTTCAACTCTGCCTCTGACATGGGAAGTGTGTAACACACAGTAGTTCGCCTTTTGTGCCCAGCGCGACTCGGAAGAAATTCATTCTCTCCTTCAGGTGGCAAAGATAATAAAGCAGCAACATCTGCTATGTCCACCAGATTCCAAGGTATCTTCAAAGCTTGAAGGAGAGGAAGAACTTGTCAGTTTTAGAACTGTCAGAAAGACTGGCAAGGAGCCAGGCACATTTTGCTCCCACACTGTTTGTGAGCTTTCAGCTTTCATATGAGCCACGTGCTTGGTCAAGACTGTCATATCTACCCAAACTTTATATATCACTAGGCCTGACCTCACATCAACCATGCCTGTTACCCATGTAGGGCCATTGCCATGGTTCTTACACCAAACTTTGTTCACTGAAGTAAACTGTCTCACTTAGTGGAATCTTGGGTTTGGCATTGGTGTTCTGATGCTGTTTCAGTCAAGTCTTCCAAGTGCTCCTTATTGGTCTTCCCTGTTATTAGCATCTAGATAAATGGCAAGTTTGTAAAATGTTCTCCATCATCCACTGAAATATTGCACAAACTGATGATATCCCAATGACACTCTTGTATATTGGTAAAAGCCCTTATGGTGTTTATTATAGTATACTTCTGGGAATCCTCATGTAATAGCAATTGCAAGTATGCATGGCCATGTCCAGCTTCATGAAGGACAGCCACCCTCCCCCACACCACCAGCTTTGCATGAAAATCTATTACACGAGGGAGTAGATATTTATTCCCAGCTGTGAAACGTGGTTTACTGATTGTTTAAGATCCCTACAAAGGCAAACTGATCTGTCAGGCTTCACAATATGTATGACTAGTGCTGCCCATTGTACAACCTGGAGTAGTTTGATGATTTCTTCACTTTCCAGCCTTCTGATTTCTGCCATTACATTTCTGCCATCACACCTTGCTGGGACTTCTGCTGTTCGTGATCTACATACACGATTTGGAGGAAAATGTAGCTGGTCTAATCAGTAAGTTTGCAGATGTTGCAAAGATTGGTGGAGTTGCGGATAGTGAGGAGGATTGTCAGAGGATTGTCAGCAGGATATTGATAGTTGGAAGCATGGGCAGAAAAATGGCAGATGGGGAGTGTAATCTGGACAAATGTGCGGTGGTGCATTTTGGAAGATCACGTACAGGTGGAAATTATACGGGAAATTATACAACCCCCAGCAGTATTGAAATGCAGAGGGATCATGAATGTGCAGGTCCACAGGTCATTGAAGGTGGCAGCACCAGTAAATGAGGTAATAAAAAAAGGCCTATGGTATGCCTGCCTTCATTAAGGGTCATTGAGTATAGGGATAGACAAGTTATGCTGCAGCTTTATCAGAACTTTAGTTGGGCTACATTTGGAATATTGTGTACAGTTCTGGTCACTGCACTACCAGAAGGATGTGGATTCCTTGGAGAGGGTATAGAAAAGGTTTACTAGGATGCTGCCTGGTATGGGGGATTTTAGCTATGAAGAAAGGTTGGATAGACTGGGTTTGTTTTCACTGGAACATAAGAGGTTGCGAGGTAACCTGGTAGAGTTTTGTAAGATTGAATGACATGGATAGAGTAGAAATTATGAGACTTTCTCCCAGGATGGAGTGGTCAATTACTAGGGGACACAGGGTCAAAGTGCAGGGGGTGAGGTTTGAAAGAGATGTGTGAGGCAAGGTTTTCACACAAAGGGTGGTGAGTGCTTGGAACGTGTTACTGGAGGAGGTGGTGGAAGCAGACACAAAAGCAGCATTCAAGAAGCACCTGGACAAATACATGAATAGGAAGGGAATGGAGCAATGTGGAACTTGTAAGTGAAGACAGTTCTAGTACGAAAAGGCAAAATGTGTCTTTACACGCTTGGAGGGCCGAAGGATCCTGTGCTGTATTGTTCTTTGTTCTTCTTTGTTCTAACATCAGCAATTATGACCAAAGGCCAGGTGAATATCCCAATACGTTTGTTCTCAAAAAAAATAATTAGCAGCAAGCTAGCAAGCCAAAATACAAGATGAAATGGACATTTTAATAATTATTATAATATTGTTTTGGGGTAGCTACAGATTGCCAACTGTATCAAATAACCTTATCACACCAAATTTCATATCTTCTGCAGTGAAAAAAAAGGATCTTTCAAAAAGTGTAAGTTTACCGAACATGCTCGAAAAAATTAAGGAAAGGCCAAAAGTAAACAGAAGTTTCCGCAATCGTAAGTATTACATAATATAGAAAGTATCAGAATTGTTCAGTACATACAGATTTTCATGGAATTAACAGCAAAGTGCTTGAGAAACTCATAAGGTTAGAGCTGTCCACATATACTGCCAGATCTGTTGCATTTCTCTACGTCTTTTCAGATTTCCAGTATGTGCGGTATATTGCTTTTATTTTATGTTATAATGTGAAATTATGTACTTTAGTGCAATTGCTAAGGCAATTGAGTGTCAAATGACATGAAGCATGCAAACAGACATTTTTGCTGTAATATATGCTGGAAATCGCTTGCTATGGACATTTGTATGCATTCAGCTAACATCTGCCAGGAATATGGGGCAAGATTAGAGTGGTGTTGAAAAAGCACAACAGGTCAAGCAGCATCTGAGTAGTAGGTAAATCGACGCTTCAGGCAGAAGCCCTTCATCAAGAATGCTGCCTGATCTGCTGTGCTTTTCCAGCACCACTCTAATCTCCAGCATCTGCAGTCCTCACTTTCAACTATCTGCCAGGAATATGTAGAGAAGACAAATCATCACTTCACAGTACAATGATCATTGATGTGAGTGGTGCCACCTTGGAGCTAGCATACCAGGCAATGCTCTCCCTGAACATTGAATTTAATTGAATTTATTGTCATGTGTACGGAGGCACAGTGAAAAGCTTTGTCTTGCGAGAAATGCAGACAGATCACAGAGTTAAGTAGCATAGATAAGTAAATAATAGGTAAACAGCGGCAAAAACAAAAACACAGGTTTGAGAGTCCATTCAGTATTCTAACAACAGCAGGATAGAAACTGTTTCAAAACCAGTAGTACGTGCGTTCGGGCTTCTGTACCTTCTCCCTGTTGTAGAAAAACATTGCCCGGGTGAGATGGATCTTTGAGAATGCTGGCAGCCTTTCCTTGACAGCGGGCCTGGCAGATGGATTCTATAGATGGGAGGTTAGCCTTTGTGATTGTCTGGGCTGAGTTTACCACTCTCTGTAATCCCTTGATTTCAATAACTGCAGGCATAAAACATTCTGTGTGGGGCCAATGGAATGAAACACCTAAAGATGTCAAAGAAAGTTCAAACAGACAGTAATGTCATTTCTTGTGACTACAAAGGTAATAAAGGCGTATGAGCACCCTGATCAATAGCAAGCCTCCCACTGTGAATAACGTCCCAAACTTCAGGCACATTTTGTGTTTTTTTATGTTGAAGAATCCATAGACAGAGGTTTAAAGCTAGTTTTCACTCTCTTGGTGTGCATCAGAATACTGAATATTCTGCTGTGTGCCAATCTACGTACAACTGATAGCATGGGAGTGAAGGTCACAGTCAAAAAACTACTCGCTAGATACCCTAAGTTTCAGGTAAAGATTTCGTCCCTCTGAGTCCTACATAACAGATTTTTTAAAAAAATCAACTGATAAAACCAAAAATCTCAAAAATTGTCTGTTCAGTTACCGATGTCAATCCTGTTGGTAACTTCCACTACAACAGCTGTACCATTCAACTAGCTGCTCGTCACAAACAATTCAAAGATAAAACCCCTTTTTTTTAACTTTGATTCTTTTGGGCTCACCTTTTATTCCAATCTGTATGTATATGTTGTATTTGTATTACATTTAGGAATTAATGAATACACTTTCCTGTGAATTGAAGAAATCCTGGTTAAATTGTCTCTTTTTAAAACATAAGTTCCTTCTGTGTCTGAGAGAGAAGAGATAATTTTGAGATTAATCTTGTTACAACAAACAAAGGGGATTGCTTTTTTCTTACAAGTGAACCTAATCAACAAGTCAAAAATCAAGCAAGACTCTAGAATACTTTGTAAATGGTCTATATAATTTTATTTGCATTGGAATATAACTGTCTCTCCACATAACAAAACTATCATGAAGCAAAACTCATCATTAAGGATCACCAGACCGTTCTGTACAAGTCAAAGAAGTTAGTTCTTTGTCATCTTATTTGAAATCTGCAGGGTCTCCTGAAAATCATTTACAGTTTATCATAATGTATAACTTAACTTTGCTGGTATAATAGGCTTGCTCTTTTTTTCTTCATTTCTCATAATGTAGCAAAGCAGCTGTCTTAGCTCTTCCTTTGTTATTTTTCCTTATTCATTTTGCTGGCAATGAAAAATACATGTCCTTGAACAATACAGTCAGTCTACCATATCTTATTTTTCAATGTAGTTTGAACAGTAAGCAATTACAACTAATGCCTTTGTGCTATTGGCATTTCATTATGAATGACCTGTTCCTCATTACACTATCCAATTAGTCCACTTTTGTAATTTTGCTTTTATTGTCCTGGCTCCTTATACATTGTTCTTCCTTTTCTGCTCATACTTTAACTCATTGTGCTTTTCACTAAGCATTAATCTGAAAATCCAAGATTTTAAGTCTCGTTCCTTTATTTATTTCATGGTTCATGAGTGACTGTTGCCCTAGTAATTATCCCTCTGTAATCCTAATCTAGCCTTCAGCAAGAGTTGGAACCAAGAAAACGATGTGAAGTTGCTTGAAGTCCTTCGGCTGGAAAGTTTTAAAGTGCATTTCAAAGTCTACTAAGAAATAATGTTCTTTGTTTTGTCAATAATGAGAATATAACATTAAATCATACTGGACCCACCACGTAAACACAGTGGCTACAAAAGCAAGTCAGAGGTAGGAATACTGCGGTGAATAGCTCACGTCCTGACTCCTCAGAGCCTGTCCACCATCTGCAAGGTACAAGTCAGGAATGTGATTGATTATTCTCCACTTGCTTGGATGATTGCAGTCCCAAAAACACGTAAGAAGCTTGGCACCATCCAGAACAAAGGAGCCCGCTTGATTGGCACTGCATCCATTCCCTCCACCACCAAAACTCAGTAGCAGCAGTGTGTACTATCTACTCAATGCACTGCAGAAATTCACCAAAGGTCTTCAGACAGCACCTTCTAAACCCATGATCACTTCCATCCAGAAGGACAAGGGCAGCAGATCCATGGGAACACCATCATTTTTACATTTCTCTCCAAGCCACTCATCACACTGACTTGAAAATATATCAGCATTCCTTCACTGCTGGATCAAAATCCTGAAATTGCCCTTCCTAATGGCATTGTGGGTTAATGCACAGCAGGTGGACAGTGGCTCAAGAAGGCCACCACTTTCTGAAGGGCAACTGGGGATGTGCAATAATTGCTGGCCAGCCAGCAATGTCCACTTCCCTGAAGTAAATTTAAAAAAAAATCAAACCAGACAATTCTAAAGTGGTATTGTTTGCAGTTTCCAGATAATGGTTATTCTTATACATTAGTTTGTTTATTGACTGTAGAACAAAGCATGTATCAAAAGTTTATTTAGAGTATTGATTGGAGAAAATGGAGAACTGTGATGAGAGCAACATGGTGACTTGGGCTTGAGTATCATAGGAATGTGGGAGCAGGATAGACTACTCAGCCCATCAAGCCTGCTTAAGTGTGTTCACTTCGATCATGATGGATCTGTTTGGTGACAACATCTCCTTCCTCTGGTTCTGTAAGTTTCAATAGACTTTCATAACCAAATCTATCAATTCCAATTTTGAAATTTTTATATAACCTGGCCTCAGCAGTTTCTTTTTCATGAGCGTGGGCAGCACGGTGGCACAGTAGTTAGCACTGCTGCCTCACAGCACCAGAGACCCAGGTTCAATTCCCACCTCAGACAACTGACTGTGTGGAGTTTGCACATTCTCCCCGTGTCTGCATGGGTTTCCTCCGGGTGCTCCGGTTTCTTCCCACAGTCCAAAAATGTGCAGGTTAGGTGAATTGGCCATGCTAAATTGCCCGTAGTGTTAGGTGCAGGGGTAATTGTAGGGGAATGGGTCTGCGTGGGTGCGCTTCGGCGGGTCAGTGTGGACTTGTTGGGCCAAAGGGCCTGTTTTCACACTGTAAGTAATCTAATCTAAAAAAAATTTCTATTAACACCAACAAGACTGAAATTTTAAGTTTGCTTGTTCAAACTGAACAATTACCCATAGATTTGTCTTAATATCATGGATAGATTCCATCTCTGTTAATACATTAGCAGGAATAATGATAATCTTGTTGGGGTGATGCCATTAAATTGAAAGTGAGGTAACATTATCCTTGTTCAAAGAAAAAGGGCAGAATAAGACTGGGAAATAAAAACTCATTCATCTCACATTTAAAGCTCTGATGAGGTGTTATTGATCTGATGCATTACCTCCACAGATGATGGCACCTTAGCATTTTCTAGCATTTCATTTTTTTCCACATTCATATGATCTGAACAGAGTTTGATATTACATTAGTTCAATTTACTGCCACTTTTCATCCAGGAATGCCCACTGTGAAAAACCTCTTCATCTCTCTCTGTTGAGATTTCCACTTCTTCCTTCTACTGTATTTATCTTCACAATTTTCTATTTCGTTTTTCATGGTTGATCAAATATATGTACAAAAGAACACTTTAACAGTGATAGTTCCTTTCTTAGCAACTGTCTCTTGCTTCATATTATTTTATTTGGATTTATCCATGATTAGAGGTGATTCCTAGTGATTCAGCACAGCATGAGTTACTGCTGTCACAGCATCAATGATTCAGGGTTAGTTACGCATCACTAGCTGCAACTAACCATGCCCTTCCAGACCATTCTTCCCTTTCACTTTCTTTTTCTTGCATTCCTTATCATGTGTGCATCATTCTTCTTTTGACCTTTTCCTTTCTGATGCTGAAGCATCTGTCATTTGCAAAGGACTCAGCATTTTTTCTTACACCCGCATCTCAATGTATTTAAGCCTAGCAGAACAATAATCTCTTCTTTGGTGATATTTGTCTCTGTGGCCATTTCTTTGGCCCAGAGTCATCTTCTACAAAACAGACCTTTATTTCCAATATTCATAATTCTTGTAAAGGAATTCTTATGAAAGTACATTCAACTTGAAAACAAACTGTTTTCATTTAACAAGCTCTGCTAATACTGCTGAGTATTTCCAACATTTGTTGTTTTTAATTCTTTCTCCTATTGGTGCCTGGTAAAGTAATGAAGTTGATCAGGAGAAAAAAATAAATCTTCTTGATTTTATTGAAGAGCCACTATCCACCACCACCAAGTGGTCAGGAGAAAACCAGTTATTTTTGGCCTTTGACAAAATTTTCCCGAATACATTGATGTCACAGTTAATTTCAGTCCTGAAATGAAAATGCATTGAATATGTGGATTATGATATATACTATATATTTATCTTGTTTGATTAAATCATATGTCTTAATTCTTTATTCACAATTCTACCTATTTACAACATTACAATATCACTACAATATCACACAGTCTAGATTCTCTGCTTACTGATATTAGTATACATTACACACACATTGACTTCATAATGACTGTAAATGAAGTGGGTACCTTTTATATTGAAATATCATGTCACAGATCATAGTGTCATGTGATTATCTTAAAGGTGTGGCCTGTCTGGACAGGATTCTACCATAATACAGCACCCCTCCTTTTCCTTTAATGATCATGAGCGCTTTCTTGATGACATGTACAAGGATGTAAATACATAACTGTATCTCTATGTTCAGATCGTAACCAGACTTAATTCTTATGCAGTTATCATAATATCATAATGTAGCAATGCATCAAGATGTTTGTGTGCTTTTTTGTCACTGATGGAAATATATCATGTGTAATGGATGTGTGGTTGTCTGATGATAAATCTTTTGTAGATGCTGTGTGACGGATAGTAGATGATATTGAGTTTGGCTATGCTAAATTCTTTTTTCACATGACTTGGCCATTATTCCAATATTCATTTCAGCAACGTGTGACCTATGTTGAACACAATGGCAAAACACCTTTTGATGTACCCATATGTTTATGTGAAAATCTCAAACTCCTTTGCTTTGTTCTGATTCAAGATGGCATAACTGTCTGCATGCTGTTATACCTTTTTCTCTCTTCTTCCTAACAATGTCTCAAATGTAGTTGGATAGTGAGAGTGTGGGAGGGAAGAATTGTGTGGATGTATCCACAACATCAGCACTGCTGATTACGGTTAAACCATTCCCATGGAATATTGCATACTTTTGACACAGATTTTTCAAAAATCTTTGCAGATTGCTTTAAGTTTAATGATTGTGGCTTTTATAATGCAAAGACTGTATTCTGTGAGAATATTCAAATAAGGATAATGATAGGTGAGGTAATACATTGAACACTCCTTTTCCTGCACATAACTTTGAAATGTGTACTGCATTCTGCAGTTGGTCGCAAATTGTTAAGAGGCAAAATACTGAATATAATGGTCAATGTGCTAACAATTGTTGTACTAGTACCATTGTTAATTTGTCTCACAAAAGGATATTTGGTGAAAGAATCAGTTACATGGAATATAATAGTTCTTTGGACATGGAAGTGGAGGTGTTGGTTTTAGACTGGGGTGGAAAAGTCAGATGTCACGTGACACCAAGTTGCAGTCCAACACTTTTATTTGAAATTGCAAACTTTTGGAGTACTGCTCCTTTGTAAGGTGAAGTCTCAGAAAATGTCTTGTGTGGAAGGAAAGGTTCTCTCAGTTGTTAAGGTTAATAGAATTGGCATGTTTCACATGACTTGAATCATTGATGAAATGTCCAGATATCAGTATTATATTAATGCTGGGCAAAAATAAGGATTTATACACTTTTCTTCTGTGCCCATCTGATCTATATTGGAGATAATGTTTTTGTCTGATAGAATTATAACCTATTTGCCTTTGAAGATTACATTCTTGGAGAGTCCTAGTTCATCTCTGAATCACCAGAATGAATGTACTGGCTTGATGCCTTATTGAATAAATCCAGGCCACTTGATATTTTTGAGTTGTTGCAGATGACCATCTTCTGACATAACTTGTTGAACCTGCCCTACTCTGTAACCAAAGTACACAAGATTGATGTAACGGTTGGAATCTTTGGTGTTGCAACTGGTTGGAATTGTTAGGTCTATGGAATATAAGTATGTATAAGTTCATGCTTATTGGCAATTAGGGGGCCAATCTGTTTCAACAATATAAAAAGTTTCAGGTCTTCATCTGAGGAGCTGTATTAGCATTTACGGTCGAAAGCACAAATGCACAGGTTGTTGAACCCATTGCAAAGTTAGCTTATCTTGTGTGAACTGCACCACACTGCGCCAATTTGCTAAGTACATCTCATATAAAATACAAACAGGGATAATATTTCCAGATGCACCAGTTTTGATTTTGTCTATTTCTTTTGGAGTATATCACTTGGATTGAGATGAGGGCTTCAAATTTTATAATGGCATTCACGCAGTGTGTGAAATTGTACTAACTGACTGGAATTCATAAGCTGTAACGTGAGAGTTGGCTCTTGGAGTTTGTTGAGCACATATGCTTTTGTGCCATGGGTGGAGCTTTGGAAGTTTCTTTGGCATTATACCTTGGTTGGCGGCTCTTCCTACATATACTGTGGAAAATTCTGTTGTGCTTTGTGATTCTCTGGATTGTGTCATGTTTTAGCCTAAGGTTGTCTTGTAGAGCATATCTCATTTATGTTACAAAGCACTGAATCCTGTGTTGGTATGTAAGATAAATCACACCTCATGCAAGATTTGGGAGTTTCACTGAACCTGTTGGATGGCTGCAATGATTGTTCGATGTTAAAGTAATTAAAGATAATGCAAAGTATGCTACTATTGCATCAAACTTGCATCTTCCAGCAGAGTGACATTGGGAATGTCAGTAAGTGCTTTCCTGAACGATTTGCTGGCTATATAGGTATTGGTCAGTTCATAAGCCTTTCGGCTAAGAGAGCAACAATGAAATTGCATTTCCATACCTATTACGTTGACATCTACTGACGAACTGGTCAATCACCTTTCATTGCTATTATCAGTTTGGCATAAACTCAAACATGTGTATCCTGAAATTCAAGGTTTAAGTTGCTCATCCAAAATCTGAACAAATGCATTACACCTTGCTCCAATCCTCCACACTCCTAATACCTCCTCACCTCTCCCTATTTTTTAGATTAGATTCCCTATAGTGCGGAAACAGGCCCTTCAGCCCAACAAATCCACACCGACCCTCTGAAGAGCAATCCACCCAGATCCATTTACCTACTCTCTACTAATGCACCTATCACTATGGGCAATTTAGCATGACCACTTCACCAGACCCGCACATCTTTGGACTGAGGGAGGAAACCGGAGCACCCAGAAGAAATCCATGCAGACACGGGGAGAATGTGCAAACTCCATGCTGACAGTCGCCCAAGGTTGGAATCGAACCCGGGTCTCTGGCGCTGCGAGGCACATTGCCACTGAGCCACTGTTTGGGATGGTGAGGCTCGAGAATACTTTAAGACTAATAAGGAGGAGATATTATATGTTTTATCAGGCATACAAGTGCACAAATCCTCGGAGCTAGATGTATACAGGCTGTTATGGGAAGCAAGGGAAGAGATTGCCAGGGTTATAGTAGAGCTATTTAATACCTTACTGGCCACAGGTGAAGGGTTAGATGACTGGAGGATAGCAAATGCAATTCCTTGTTAAAGAAGGGCAGCAGAGATAGGCCAGGTAATTACAAACCAAAAAAGAACCAAAGAACTACGGATGCTGGAAATCAGAAACAGGTCAGGCAGCATCTGTGGATAGAAAGCAAAGTTAACATTTTGAGTCCAGTGACCCTTCAGAACTAATTGTAGCTAGGAAAAGGTTGGTATATGTGCAAGAGAATGGGTGAGGGAAGGGGGAAGGAGTGAGCAATAGGTGGAGATGGAGCCTAGGGAGAGCGAAAAACAGTTGGGCAGACACAGGAATGAGTAAAGGTCAGCCTGGTAGAGAATGAAAAGCCACTAATGCATTGATGGTGAAACAACAAAATAATTAGAATGAAAATTCTGTGGAGAGAGGAACAGAACTTCTTCAAGTTGGGCATACCTGGAAGAAATGTGGTAGTGAGCTAAAACCTAAACCAAAAACCCAAGAACTACAAATGCTGAGAATTACAGACCAGTTAGTTTGACTTCAGTAAAAGGAAAAAAATCTAAAGGGCAGGATTAATCAATACTTGGAAAGACAGTTATTAATCAAGACTTGTTAGGACAGGATTTGTCTGATTAATTTAATTGAAGTTTTTTGAAAAGGTGACTAAATATATTCAGGTTAGTGCAGATATACATAGACTTCAGTAAGGTCTTTGACAAGGTCCCAGATAGAAGGCTGATCAAAAGGTAAGACCGTATGGGATCTAGAGCAATTTGGCAAACGGGATCTAAAATTGACTTACAATAGGAGGCAAAGAATGATGTTGGAGGGTTGTTTTGTAACTGGAAGCCTGTGAACAGTGGTGACCACATGGATGAGTGCTAGGACCCCTGCTGTTTGTTATGTACATTAATGAATTTGATGTGGATGTAGAGGTATAATTTATAATTTTGAAGGTGACACAAAAATTGTTCGCATTGTTGATTCAGAGAAGAATGGTCCCATGCTACAGTCTAATATTGAGCAGCTGGCAAATTGGGCAAAGAAATGGGAGATGGAATTTAATCCTGCTAAGTGTGAGGCAATCAGGTAAGGAAATTCACAATAAATGTTAAGTCCTTATGAAGTACTGAGGAACAAAGGTTTACACGTCCATAGTTCCCTGAAAGTGACAACATAAGTAGAGAATGTGGTGAAGAAGGCATATGGGATGCTTATCTTCATTAGCTGGAATGTGGAGTAGAGGAACAAGGAAGTCTTGTTACAACTTCGGCGCTTCGGCGGGTCGGTGTGGACTTGTTGAGCCAAAGGGCCTGTTTCCACACTAAGTAATCTAATCTAATCTAAAGTAATCTAATCTAATCTAAACTTTATAAAACATTGATATGGCACAGGTGGAATACTGTGTGCTGTTCTGATTGCCACACTATCAAAAGAAAGTAATTGCACTCAGAGGGTGCAAGAGGTTGCCTGGGATAAATATTATGAGGAGATACTGACTGGGCTAGGTTTGTTTTCTTTGGAGCAGAGGAGATTGAGAAGGAATGTGATTCAGATATACAAAATTACGAGGGGCACAGACAGAGTGGATTGTGAGAATCTCTTTTCCATGTCAGATGTGTCTAAGACCAGAGGGCATACGTTTAAGACAAGAAAGAGTGGTTTATAAGAGATATATGAATATAAGAATTTTTTCACTCAGAAGATAGTAAAAATATGGAATGTGCTGCCTGAGGGGGTAGTTCAAGCAGATACTTTTGCAACATTTGAGAATCCCCAGGATGAGCACTTAATATGCCAGGGCATAGTAGGCTATGGACCAAATGCAGGTTAATGAGATTGGTGTAGTTTGGTGTTTGGTGATCGGCAAAGACACGGTGAGCCAAAGCGCCTGTTTCTGTGCTGAGTGACTCTATTTTCAGTGTCTCTTTTCTTTAAGCTGCATGCAGTGATACTTTATTCCCAACATAATGCAGGAGGATTGGAAAATATGCCTTCTTCACCACATTCTCGACCTATGCTGTCACTTTCAGGAATCTGTGGACTTGTACACCAAAGCACCTTTATTCCTCAGTACTTCATAGGGACTTAACATTTATTGTGAATTTCCTTCCCTTATTACCTCACACTAAGCAGGATTATATTCCATCTCCCATTTCTTTGCCCAATTCTGGTTTAGGTCATGCATAACTTCTCTTTGCTAAAAATTTATACAGAGTTTAGGTGGTCTCTCCAAGTAAACTTGTTTGCTTTGCTGTCTGCTGAAAAATATGTACGTATGCTTCAAGTCCTGCTACATTCCACCATCATCTCTACGGCTGATGGTGTTGATGTACACCAGCAGTGGCAATGACAGCCTGCTTTATGTATGTTGTAATGTTTTCATCAACTGCATAAAAATTATGAATGCTGGAAATGTGTTGCTGGAAAAGTGCAGCAGGTCAGGCAGCATCCAGGGAACAGGAGAATCGACGTTTCGGGCATAAGCCCTTCTTCAGGAAGGATTCCTGAAGAAGGGCTTATGCCCGAAACGTCGATTCTCCTGTTCCCTGGATGCTGCCTGACCTGCTGCGCTTTTCCAGCAACACATTTCCAGCTCTGATCTCCAGCATCTACAGACCTCACTTTCTCCTTAAAAATTATGAATGTATCATAATCAAATCAGTTAATCTTGCAGTATTAATTAGATCCTGAAAATTCAATTTATTGCTATTACAGTGCTTTGAAGTGTAAAATATCTAGCTAACAATGTAAGGTATCAAATTTAAACAGAAACTTTAAACTTAATTGAGTTGTCTTCAAATAATTACATTTCTCCATGTATATTTATCTCCAAATGTGGTATCTTCTGTCATTTTTTCTATATGTACTTGTGGAGAATTCTTTGTTGTTGAGGACAGGGAATGAGTTAGAAAGATTTATTTAACTCCAAATTGATTTTTTTTTTCCCATGGTTTACAGAGTTATTTTAGCATCCTATACCTCACAGAGATGAATTCAATGCACAGGCTTGCACATAGATATGTTTAATTTCCTTGCTCTCCCAGACTTCTTCATTGAGATCAGAGGTTTGAGTATGGATTGTAATCCTTAACTTGAAAGATGAAAATAAACACTAGTTACCTTTCAAATATTATAACCCTCCCTGTTGTTTGTGCTTTCTGGAGCCTTATTACTGAAAACTCATCAGATCATAAAACCAATCAATATGGTGCCATTCTGCATGCGACACTGCACTTTGTGATCTTGTCATTTATCCCTTCAATTTCTTTACAGAGTTGTAAGAGTCCTATAGTGTGGAAACAGGCCCTTTGGCTCAAACTGGTCTGTGCTGACCAAAATGTGTCCCACACTAACCCTTGGCCCATATCGTTCTAAGCCTTTTTTATTCATGTATTTGTCCAAATGCCATTTAAATGTTGTTAATATACCCACCTCAACCACTTCTGCTGACAGCTCATTCCATATGCATACAACCCTCTGTGTAAAAAGTTGCTCCTCAGGTTTCCTTTTAATTTTTCCCCATTAATCTTAAACTGATGCCTTCTATTCCTTGATTAGTTTAGAATGTATTAATATACATATATGATAAATATTTATTTGAAATGCTAGGTATTTTTGTAGGTGGAAAGGCAAGTTGTAGAGGGATACAAACAGTTAAATTAAGAGATATTGATAGGTTAAGATATTGATAGGCTAAAAGTTGGCGAATTGACTATAATATAGGAAACTGTGAACTGAAATTTGGAAGGGTGAACAAATATTGTTTATCTGTAGAAAAACTGTAGAAAGCTCCAATACAAAGGGACTTGCTGATACTTGTGCAAGATACAGAAAAAGCTAGCATATAGGTGCTGCAAGTTATTCATAAAATATTAGCCCATTTCAAGTGATTTGGAGTATACGAGTAGGAACGTCTTACTTCAACTGTACAAGGTGCTGGCAAGATCACATCTGGAGTACTATGAGCAGTTTTTGTCACCGTTTTTATGGAAATATATAATTTCATTGAAGGCAGTTCAGAGAATGTTCACTAGAACAATCCCTGATATGGAACAAGTATATTATGAACAAAAGCTAAACAGGTTCGTATAATTTTACTGTACAGAGGACTTGTGCCCAATATGTTGGTTCTCCTGCTCCTCAGATGCTGCCTGACCTGCTGTGCTTTTCCAGCACCACGCTCTTGATTTTGACCCATCCTATCTATACTGACTCCCAAAAGAACTACCCAGCTAGTCCTATTGTCCAGCACTATCTCCGTAATCACTGAAATGCATGTCGTTCAAATATATATACAGCTCTCTTTTGAAACCTCGTATGAATCTGCTTCCACCACTCTCCCAGGCAGCTAATTCCAAATCCTAAGAATTTTGAGTAAACAAGTTTCTCCCCATCTCACTCCCAGCTCTCTTAATGACAGTCTTGAAATTGTGCCACCTTGTTACTGACATATCAACCAGTCCAAACAGAATATCTTTTTCTACCTTGTCAAAATTGCTTCTAATTTTGAACACCTCCATATGGTGGGATTCTACATATTGGGGTTTAGAAGAATAAGATGTGATCTCACTGAATTATAGAAGATATTTAGGTTGACATGGTAATTACTGAGAGGATGTTTTCCCTCTTGGGAAAGTCTAAGACTCAGGATAAAGGGGTGCTAATTTTAGACTGAGCTGAGAGAAATTTCTTTACTCAGAAAGTTGGGAATCTTTGGAACTCCTTGCCACAGAGAACGGTGGAGGCAGAGACTTTGTGTATATTTAAGGCTGTGATTGATTCTTGATCAGTATGGAAATCCTGGGTTATGGGAAAATGACAGGAAAGTTGTCATGAGAAATATGATTCGACTCAATGGAGGAGCAGGCTCAGAGGGCCAAACCGACCTAGTCTTGCTAGGCCATAGCAGATAGCAGCTCAGAGTCAACCACTTATTCTGAATCTAGAGTCACTTGTTGGTTAGACCAGATAAGCATGACAGATTTCCTTTTCTGAAGGACTTTTTGGAAACCAGACTTTTTTTACAACAATTATAATTAATCATTATAATTCCACACATTAATTGAATTTAAATTCCTCCAGCTGTTGAAATTGAACCCATATCCCACATCATTAGTCTGAGCCTCTAGGATACTAGTTCAGTGATATTGCAATAATGTGACCATATGTATTCCATGTGATAATGTTACTTTTTGCTAAGCTTTGTTATTTTTTAATGAGATTTTGGTTTTTTTTACTGTTTCTGTTGCTAGGAATCTCTAAGTTGAACGCTGCTTCTGAGAATTGGATAGTGGTGACAAAGACGGGTGATTCGGGTACCAATGCCAATGTTTCCATGTGGGTATATGGTGATAAAGGTATGGCAGGACCGTTGAGGCTTCTGAAAAGCAATAATACCAATATCTTTCTCCCAAATCAAAGTGATGAATTTCAGGTAATCCCATATAACTCTCTCCTTGCTCAAACTTCCAATGCTCGTAGTTGCTCAAAGCACTTAACTATTTCTTTGGAGATTATCAAAATTCATTTCAATTTATTTTCTTAATAAAGAAGTATATTTTGCTAGTTAAAGAGCTGCTACAGTGCTCTGCTCTATTGTTTATCAGCTTAAAAAAACTAAGTAATATGCTTTCAATCTTTAGGTCAGTATGGAAAATGTTGGCCATATCTACAAGATTCGCATTGCACATGATAATACAAGTACAAAACCTCACTGGAAGTTGGATAAGGTACATTGTGCATGACAAAAATTGGATTTGGGAAGGGCTTTTGCAATTTTCTTAGTTACTAAGATTATTATTTACATAAGTATAACTTATTTCAAAATAAGTTATTGGTATCTTACCTGATACAGCAAATTGGCTGTTAAAAAATCACTCCCTGAAATAAACCTATGGCATAACATTTGAGAACTAGATTCTCCTGCTGTGTGACATGCTAAAAGTTTCTATTTTAGCAGATAGAATTCCTCTAAAGGTTTATGACATCATAAAGTGTATACAGCCAAAGGACACTTAGAAAATGCCCTTGCTACACATCTTGCTAGTGGGACAGCCTGCCTCTCCACTTTTGCCATTTTATTAATCTCACTTCCATTTACCTCCAGCTATGCTTGTATCAGAATGTATAATATATAAAGATGGATGGTTGTGGAGCCTTCAGATCCCAGTTCATAGAGCCAAAGAGATGTACAGCAAGGAAACAGACCCTTCGGTCCAACCCATCCATGCCGACCAGATATCCCAACCCATTCTTTTCCCACCTGCCAGCACCCAGCCCATATTCCTCCAAACCTTTCCTATTCATATATCCATCCAAATTCCTCTTAAATGTTGCAATTGTCCAAGCCTCCACAACATCCTCTGGCAGCTTATTCCATACACGTACCACCCGCTGCGTGAAAACGTTGACCCTTAGGTCTCTTTTATATCTTTCCCCTCTCACCCTAAACCAATGCCCTCTAGTTCTGGACTCCCCGACCCCAGGGAAAACACTTTGCTTATTTACCCTATCCATGCCCCTCATAATTTTGTAAACCTCTATAAGGTCACTCCTTAGCCTCCGACGCTCCAAGGAAAACAGCCCCAGCCTGTTCAGCCTCTCCCTGTAGCTCAAATCCTCCAACCCTGGCAACATCCTTGTAAATCTTTTCTGAACCCTTTCACGTTTCACAACCTCTTTCCAATAGCAAGGAGACCAGAATTGCATGCAATATTCCAACAGTGGCCTAACCAATGTCCTGTACAGCTGCAACAATGACCTCCCAACTCCTCTACTCAATATTCTGACCAATAAAGGAAAGCATACCAAATGCCTTCTTCACTATCCTATCTACCTGCACTCCAAGGTCTCTTTGTTCAGCAACACTCCCTCAGACCTTACCATTAAGTATATAAGTCCTGCTAAGATTTGCTTTCCCAAAATGTAACACCTCGCGTTTATCTGAATTAAACTCCATCTGCCATTTTTCAGCCCATCTGGTCCAGATCATGTTGTAATCTGAGGTAATCCTCTTCGCTGTCCACCACACCTCCAATTTTGGTGTCATCTGCAAACTTACTAACTGTACCTCTTATGCTCACATCCAAATCATTTATGGAAATGACAAAAAGTAGAGGGCTCAGCATTGATCCTTGTGGTACTCCACTGGTCACAGGCCTCCAGTCTGAAAAACAACACTCCAAACCACCCTCTGCCTTCTACCTTTGAGCCAGTTCTGTATCCAAATGGCGAGTTCTCCCTGTATTCCATGAGATTTAACCTTGCTAATCAGTCTCCCATGGGGAACCTTGTCGAATGTCTCACTGAAGTCCATATAGATCACATCTACGGCTCTGCCCTCATCAATCTTCTTTGTTACTTCTTCAAAAAACTCAATCAAGTTTGTGAGACATGATTTCCCATGCACAAAGCCATGTTGACTATCCCTAATCAGTCCTTGCCTTTCCAAATACATGTACATTCTGTCCCTCAGGATTCCCTCCAACAACTTGCCCACCACTGAGGTCAGGCTTACCGGTCAAGAGTTCCCTGGCTTGTCTTTACCGCCCTTCTTAAACATTGGCACCACGTTTGCCAACCACGAGTCTTCCGGCACTTCACCTGTGACTATCAATGATATAAATATCTCAGCAAGAGGCCCAGCAATCACTTCTCTAGCTTCCCACAGAGTTCTTGGGTACACCTGATCAGGTCCTGGGGATTTATCCACTTTTAACCATTTCAAGACATCCAGCACTTCCTCCTCTGTAATCTGGACATCTTGCAAGATATCACCATCTATTTCCCTACAATCTATATCTTCCATATCCTTTTCCACAGTAAATACTGATGCAATATATTCATTTAGTATCTCCCCCATTTTCTGTGGCTCCACACAAAATCAGCCTTGCTGATCTTTGAACGGCCCTATTCTTTCCCTACTTACCATTTTGTCCTTAATATATTTGTAAAAACTCTTTGTATTATCCTTAATTCTATTTGCCAAAGCTATCTGGGCGGCACGGTGGCACAGTGGTTAGCACTGCTGCCTCACAGCGCCAGAGACCCGGGTTCAATTCCCGCCTCAGGCGATTGACTGTGTGGAGTTTGCACGT
Source organism: Chiloscyllium plagiosum (assembly GCF_004010195.1). Taxonomy (NCBI): domain Eukaryota; kingdom Metazoa; phylum Chordata; class Chondrichthyes; order Orectolobiformes; family Hemiscylliidae; genus Chiloscyllium; species Chiloscyllium plagiosum. The sequence continues at coordinate 67,130,759 of NC_057713.1, forward strand.
TCTCCCCTTGTCTGCGTGGGTTTCCTCCGGGTGCTCCAGTTTCCTTCCACAGTCCAAAGATGTACAAGTCAGGTGAATTGGCCATGCTAAATTGCCCGTAGTGTTAGGTAAGGGGTAAATGTAGGGGTATGGGTGGGTTACGCTTCGGTGGGTCGGTGTGGACTTGTTGGGCTGAAGAGCCTGTTTCCACACTGTAATGTAATCTAATCTAATCTCATGTCCCTGTTTTGCCCTCCTGATTTCCCTTTTAAGTATACTCCTACTTTCTTTATACTCTTCTAAGGATTCGCTTGATCTATCCTGCCTATACCTGACATATGCTTCCTTCTTTTTCTTAACCAAACCCTCAATTTCTTTAGTCATCCAGCATTCACTATACATACCAGCCTTCCCTTTCACCCTGACAGGAATATACTTTCTCTGGATTCTTGTTTTCTTATTTCTGAAGGCTTCCCATTTTCCAACCGTTCCTTTACCTGCAAACATCTGCCTCTAATCAGCTTTCAAAAGTTCTTGCCTAATACGTCAAAATTGGCCTTTCTCTCACTTAGAACTTCAACTTTTAGATCTGGTCTATCCTTTTCCACCACTATTTTAAAACAAATAGAATTATGGTCGCTGGCCCCAAAGTGCTCCCCCACTGACACCTTCTCTCTTGTTTCCATGCCTTATTTCCCAAGAATTAGGTCAAGTTTTGCACCTTCTCTAGTAGGTACATCCACATACTGAATCAGAAAATTGTCTTGTACACACTTAACAAATTCCTCTCCATCTAAAACTTTAACACAATGGCAGTCCCGGTCTATGTTTGGAAAGTTAAAATCCCCTACCATAACTACCCTATTATTCTTACAGATAGCTGAGATCTCCTTACAAGTTTGTTTCTCAATTTCCCTCTGACTATTGGGGGGGTCTATAATACAATCCCAATAAGGTGATCATCCCTTTCTTATTTCTCAGTTCCACCCAAATAACGTCCCTGGGTGTATTTCCAGGATTATCCTCCCTCAGCACAGCTGTAATGCTATCCCTTATCAAAAATGCCACTCCCCCTCCTCTCTTGCCTCCCTTTCTATCCTTCCTGTAGCATTTGTATCCTGGAACATTTAAGCTGTCAGTCCTGCCCATCCCTGAGCCATGTTTCTGTAATTGCTATGATATCCCAGTCCCATGTTCCTGACCGTGCCCTGAGTTCATCTGCCTTCCCTGTTAGGCCCCTTGCATTGAAATAAATACAGTTTAATTTATTAGTCCTACCTTGTCCCTGTTTGACTCACTTCTGTTCTCAGCTGTACCCGTCTCAGATCAATCTCTTA
>NC_057713.1:67133245-67145704 GCF_004010195.1 Chiloscyllium plagiosum
CTCTCTCTCCTCTCTCTCTCCTGCACTGTCCTCACCACGTGCTTCCTTTCTCCCATTTAAACTGCTGTTGGTTTGACTTTTTTTTCCAAAGTTCCAAAACAATGCAACAGCATATAAAACAGTAATTACTGCTCCTGGAATTTGAGGAAATCACCTCCAGCACCTGAAATACCTCAAAAACAATGAGCAGCTCTTACAGCCAGAAATTTTTCCCGTCCTCCATCTTGGATTACCCAGAAGTTTGAAAAGTCCATAAGCAATTAGAATGAGCAGTTCTGCTTTAGTCCTCCCTCTTACCTTCTACAAATCTTTTCATTGAGACTGTTGCATTATAATAACTATTGCAGATTTTGTACTTCCCTCACATACTCTAATCTAGCATGCTTGTATTTTCATGGCATATCCATCAAATCTTAGATTAGATTAGATTAGATTCCCTATAGTGTGGAAACAGGCCTTTTGGCCCCACAAGTCCACAGCGACCCTCCGAACAGCAACTCACCCAGACCCATTGCCCTCCATTTACCCCTGTCTAATCCACCTAACACTGTGGGCAATTTAGCATGGCCAAAGAGCTGTTTCTGTGGTTGTTGATATGACTTCAGGACAGTTTGTTACCTCCCTGGTCTTCTGTTCTAGGGTATCACGGAATAGGTTAGGGTGAATGGCCTGAAGTCATCTTCCACTTAGTGCTAACGACAAAGGTGGTCTTGCATAAGAATTTTAAAAGTTTTGAGAAGATTTATAGCTCAGGTTGAGGTTTTGGAAGTAGGTTTGCTCGCTGAGCTTGGAGGTTCATTTCCAGATGTTTCATTACCTTACTAGGTAATATCTTCAGTAGGCCTCAGGCAAAGCAATGCTGAAAATTCCTGCTTCCTATTTATATGTTTGGGTTTCTTTGGGTTGGTGATGTCATTTCCTGTGATTATTTCCTGTGATGAAGTCACTTCCTATTCCTGTTCTCAGCGGGTGGTAGACGGGGTCTAACTCGATGTGTTTGTTGATAGAGTTCTGGTTAGAATGCTATGCTTCTAGGAATTCTCGTGCATGTCTTTGTTTGGCTTGGTCTAGGATGGATGTGTTGTCCCAATCGAAGTGGTGTCCTTCCTCATCCATGTGTGAGGATGCTAGTGAGAGAGAGTCATATCATTTTGTGGCTAGTTGGTGTTCATGTATCCTGGTGGCTATTAACAAACACTACATTAGACAAACAGGCATTGCTTTACATGAGGCCCACTGAAGATGTTACCTAGTAAGGTAATGAAACGTCTGGAAATGAACCTCCAAGCTCAGCGAGCAAACTTACATCCAAAAGAATTTTGGAAGCTAGGTCAAAAATTAGCTAACAGCATCTCTAAGCAAGAAATCCCTTAATTGCTTTGGGTACCATGATTAAGTGAGGACAGAATTTGAAAGACAGCTGGATACATGGCTGGAAAATTGTATAGGAGGAAGGCACACAACAGATTTGGGGAAGTTACTGGCCACGGATTCAAAAACACAGTTACGATATGGATGCAAAATTTACATGAGGGGTTTGAAATAAAGGGTAATCATTAATGGGTATTTTTCAGGCTGGAGGAAGGTTTATAATGGATTTTCACGGTTCTTCAATATTACAATCCCATGCTTTTCTTGATCTATACATATATAAATGATCTAGATCTTCCTGTGCAGCTGACAGTTTCAAACTTTGCTGATGACACGTAGCTTTGGAGAATTAGAATCTGTGAGGAAGGCAGTGTAGAACCTTAAAAGGATGCTGATGAGTTGGTGGACTGGGCAAGTAGTTGGAAGATAGCATTCACTGTCGAGAAGTGTAAAGCGATTCGCTTTTGTATAAAGATAATGGTGATGGCATAAAATAAAGCACACTATTTTATGGGTTATACAAGAGGAGAGAGATAGATATCTATGTACTAAGTCACTAAAGATGGCAAGACAGGCAGAAAGAACTGTGAACAAAACGTATAGTATGCTAGGCTTTATTGATAAGGACATCGTACAAGTTAGGGAGATTTTGATGAGTATATAGGACACTTATTAAACCTGACCTGGAGTATCGTAGACAGGTCTTCTGGGTGCTGCATCTAAGAAGAATGTGAATATATTGGAGAGAGTGCAGAAGATATTTACAAGGCTAAGAGGAGATTTGATACAATATTTCAAAGCATCAAGGGTTTGAACAGAGTAAATTGGAAGAAACTGTTCCCAGTCATAAAAGAATCAAGAACAGAAGGCATGATTTTTGTGATTTGCAAAAGAAACAATGTGAAATGAGGAAAACCAAAATCTCACAGTGACTGGTCAGGGTCTGGATTGCACAGTCGATCAGTATAGTGGAGGCATATTCAATCGAGGCAATCAAGGATACATTAGATGATTATTTAACTATAAATAATGTTCAGGATTAGGAGAAAAAAGCAAACACTCAAAATGCCCAGGTGCAGACATGATGGGCAAATTGACCTCCTTCTCTACCATTATACGTATCATAAGAATACATTATTCTGTTTCATTTCTTCTATGTTTGGGTAATGTTACCTTTTGACATTTCAAGAAATGTTACATTTAGTTGTTGTGGTTCTGTTCGCCGAGCTGGAAGTTTTTGTTGCAAACGTTTCGTCCCCTGGCTAGGCGACATCATCAGTGCTTGGGAGTCTCCTGCGAAGCGCTTCTTTGATGTTTCCTCCGGTGTTTATAGTGGTCTGTCCCTGCCGCTTCCGGTTGTCAGTTTCAGCTGTCCGCTGTAGTGGTTGGTATATTGGGTCCAGGTCGATGTGTTTTTTGATGGAGTTTGTGGATGAATGCCATGCCTCTAGGAATTCCCTGGCTGTTCTCTTTCTGGCTTGCCCTATGATAGTAGTGTTGTTCCAGTCGAATTCATGTTGCTTGTTGTCTGCGTGTGTGGCTACTAAGGATAGCTGGTTGTGTCGTTTCGTGGCTAGTTGATGTTCATGTATGCGGATTGTTAGCTGTCTTCCTGTTTGGCCTATATAGTGTTTTGTGCAATCCTTGCATGGTATTTTGTACACTACATTAGTTTTGCTCATGTTGGATGTTGTTGTTGTTCTGCCTCACCAGAACGAAGGACCCGATACCCAACATGAGCAAAACTAATGTAGTGTACAAAATACCATGCAAGGACTGCACAAAACACTATATAGGACAAACAGGAAGACAGCTAACAATCCGCATACATGAACATCAACTAGCCACGAAACGACACGACCAGCTATCCTTAGTAGCCACACACGCAGACAACAAGCAACATGAATTCGACTGGGACAACACTACTATCATAGGGCAAGTCAGACAGAGAACAGCCAGGGAATTCCTAGAGGTAAAAACAATGACTGCAGATGCTGGAAACCAGATTCTGGATCAGTGGTGCTGGAAGAGCACAGCAATTCAGGCAGCATCCGAGGACAGGCAACTTCGACGTTTCGGGCAAAAGCCGTTCATGAAGGGCTTTTGCCCGAAACGTCGATTTTGCCTGTCCTCGGATGCTGCCTGAATTGCTGTGCTCTTCCAGCACCACTGATCAGGGAATTCCTAGAGGCATGGCATTCATCCACAAACTCCATCAACAAACACATCGACCTGGACCCAATATACCAACCACTACAGCGGACAGCTGAAACTGACAACCAGACGTGGCAGGGACAGACCACTATAAACACCGGAGGAAACATCAAAGAAGCGCTTCGCAGGAGGCTCCCAAGCACTGATGATGTCGCCTAGCCAGGGGATGAAACGTTTGCAACAAAAACTTCCAGCTCGGCGAACAGAACCACAACAACGAGCACCCGAGCTACAAATCTTCTCACAAACTTTGTTACATTTAGTTTCTAAATCAGTTCAAAATTTACAAATTATTTTTGTGCATGCACATTTATAGTACTGCTTATGCATTAACAATTGGCTGATCCATTTATTTGAAACATAAGAAGCTTCTATATTCCCTTCTCTTCAGTTGCTGATCTCCTTCACCAACCTGTGATGATCCAAGCAGTCTCCAGCAATGATCTTTTATTACTTTCACACTTTCAAGCAGATACCTGTGAACCTGGCCAGCTTCAGGATGCTAAAATTGAGCAAGAATTTACAATCAAATATTAATATTAAATTTAGTAAGACCTCAACTTATTCAACATTTCCACTATACCTCTGCAATCAAACTCAGTTTTGTCCTCCCCCACCCCTAAATATTTGGAGCCTATGGTAATTCTTAGAAAGATAAGTCTTGGTAGAAATACCATTTCTGTAATTCATATTATTTACATGAATGATAAAGAAATTACAGCTGGTGAGCACAGGACTGGAATTCCACAGCTACCAATTGGTACAATATTAGAAAAGTCATGTCATGTTGTTAAATGCAGGATGAATTTTATATATAAATATATCCATTGAGATACATTTTTATTCCAGGTATTGATGAAATGTGTAAATAGCGGAAAGATTTTGAACTTTAATGCAGATCGATGGTTATCGACAGAACATGATGATGGAGATGTTGTGCGTGAATTTCCTCTTATAAGAGAAAGTGATGGGCAGCCAGTCTATCCAGGTATGGTAATTCCCATTGAACTAGTTAACAGTGTTTTGCCAGCTAATGAAAATATTAGCTGTTTGAGAATTTCAATTTTTTGAAATTTCACACATCTAATGAGAATTTAAACTTAGAATCATAACCATTTTAATGCCCACTGCATGGAATGACAGACAAATATGAATTTATTATATGTTTTTACTATCCAGTTGCTTAATAATTAAATCTTGATGTAAAATCTTTCTTACTAGTATCATTATTCTTTTCTCTTAAACGATGGACTGAAATGGAACATAGTACAATATGTGTTTGCACATGACAATTGGATCAGATTTGAGAAAACTAACAGTATTTTGGGCAACTTGTTCCTGTCTATTGACTTCTAAGTTTCTCTCCACATTCGGCTGCATGCACCCAAAACACTTGAGAGAGATTGGTTGTTGAATGCCTTATATAAATTATTCAGTGAGTGATTTTTAAAAACATTATCACCACAGTCAAAGAGTACTTTAAGACTGTGCTCTTGTTGGAGAGAGATAAATGATAGTGATTTCACCTAAGGGTCAGGCAAGGTGTAAAGTTGATTATGAGGTCGCTTCATGATGGCCTTGGGTGGTACAGGAATTGAACATGCGCTATTAGCATCACTTTACTTACCATCCATCCATCCCAATGAATTAACCGATTCCAACGAGCAATGTTAACATCGTGATGGAATCTGCAATTTTGAATCTGGCTTTAGCTGAAAGAGAAACAAAAACTTAAGGTTCTTGGGAAAACTAAAGTTAGAACAAAAACTAAAAAGAAAACTTTAGATATTTAGGTAAACTGAAGCAATTTGGGACAATCAAAAGTCACAGAGCAATTTGAGATCAGGACAACAGTGGAAAGAGGCAATACAAAGGTTGGATCAAGGAACAGAGATAAAGGAAAATAAGGTTACCGTTGCTGTTTCAGTTTTGTTTAAAGGTACATTTATATGGCGTCAATGTTACTTGCCAATTGTTATTCTAAACCTGGATATTACCCAGATCTGCATTTTGAAATGGACTGCTTTGTACAATCATCAGTGAACATTTCCATTTCAAACCTTAAAGATACTGAGTAGGTCATTGAAGCAGCTGAAGATAATTGGGCTGAGGACACTACCCTGAGGGATTCCTACAGCTATATCCTGGTGCTGAGGTGACTGACCTCCAATCATAATTCTTTGTGGCAGGGCAGTTTTCCCCCAATTTCCATCGACTTGGTTTTGCTTGGGATTCTCGACGTTACACCCAATCAAATGTATCCCTTAGTACAGAGCATTCACTCACCTCTGGAATTCAGCTGTTTTCTCCATGTTTGAACCATGGCTGTAATGAGGTGAGGAGATATAACTTCAGCATAACTCAAACTGGGCATCATTGCACAGCTTATTGCTGAGTGCTGCTTGGTAGCACTGTTGATGACCCCTTCTATCACTTTACTGATGCTTTGAGAGTAGACTGATGGGATGATAACTTGCTAGTTTGGACTGTCACACTCTTTGTATGTGGACATACCTGGTTGTGGACTCATCCGGTTGAGACCTCAATTTTAAGATCCCCTGGTGATCACTTTTATTGATACAGTAATGGACAGGTGCGCCTGTAACAGGCAGATTGAGGATGACGTCATATATATTTTCCCTATTGGTTCTCTCAAGACCTTCAACTAATTGAAGCAGCAATATCCTTTAGGGCTCAACCAGCTCAGTCAATAGTGGTTCTACCCAACCATAATTCGTGGTGAGCATCCATTCTATGCACTTGCTACCCCTGTTTCCTGCAAGTGCTCTTCAACATGGAGGAGCATTGATTTTCCCATGGAGAGATTGGGGTTTTTTTGGGAGGTAGGAGAATAGTATGTGATATTAAGCAGGAGGTTTCCTTGCCCATGTTTGACCCGATACCGTGAGACTTCAGATTTAATGTTGAAGACTCTTAATTAATTTCCTTCCTGACTGAATACCATAATGCTGCCACCTCTGCTGGATCTGTACTTCTGGTGAGACAGGACAGAGACGACCTGTGCCACTGTACTGTGTACAGTCATGATGTGACTACGTGTAGCTTACACTAATTGTTGATGTACTTTCTCCTTTCCCCATTGTATTCTCTGTTTGAAGAGATGGGGCTCTTAGCTGAGATAAGCTTGGAGAAATGTGCGTAATCCAACATAGATGCTTATCGCCTGCCCTTGTAACTGACATCTACTCTTACTCAGTGGTGAAGTCTGGAGCACTTGGTGAAAACCCAAATATCTGACTAATGGGCTCACTGACTTGAGATTGTCTGACCTGGAATGCACTCAGTAGCAGTTCTGTTGCAGTGCACCTGTAAAGAAATTTGTTCATTTGAGGATTTGTCATTAGTCATCTCCAGTAGCTTCAGCTGCACATGTGAAAGTCTGGAAAGATGGAATACATAAATAAATATTTGTCTTAGCAAGATTAAAAAGAAAAGTTGCAAGTTATTGTTATGTTTATAATAAGAGCAGCATGGTGGCTCTGTTAGCACTGTTGCCTCAAAGCGCTAGAGACCCGGGTTCGAATCCTGCCTCGGACGACTGTCTATGTGGAGTTTGCACATTCTCCCTGTATCTGCATGGGTTTTTTTTGGATGCTCCAGTTTCCTTCCTCAATCCAAAAATATGCAGGTTAGAAGAATTTGCCATGCTAAATTGTCCATAGTACTCAGGGATGTGTAGATTAGGTGTATTAGTCTGGGCTAAATGTAGGGGAATGGGTCTAGGTGAGCTACTTTTCAGAGAGTTGATGTGGATTTGTTGGGCCGGAGGGCCTGTTTCCATGCTGCAGTGATTCTATATATTAATTCTATAATTGCAATGGTTATTAATTTGCGGATGGCTTTTATTTAATTATGTCACAGGTAGCAAGGAATTTCCTATCTATCCATTTGTGATAGCCAAGAATGCGAAACCTTCAATGATTTCCATTGAAGTTAATTAATAAAACTGAAATTTCTGAAAAGCAAGGATGTTTTACCTGAAACAAGTGCATATTAACCAAACGTAATAGTTCTGAAAAGGATCAGTATTTAATCCTGCATTTTTGTAGTTAATATTTATTTACCAAGTGATCAGCTATGATGTGCAATCTACTGCAACTCTTCACTTCCAGAAGGAAAATCTGAAGAAGAAAGAAAGAATAAGCTGGCTACACATAAACACAATGCTGCAGCTTTTAACTATCCAGTCTATGAGTAGGCTTCCTCTGGTTCGCTCCTTTTTCACATGATGTCTACAGAATTCGCTAAACAAAAGGTCCTTTTACCATTTTACCCAGTAGATTGCTGAGGATGACAGTCATGGGGAAGATACATGAAACTATGTGAAGATGATGATGACAAGTGGCAGTGTTGAATTGTTAGATTGCAGTGTGAGGAAGTCTATTGAAAGAGAAGAATTGATGGACATGCAAGTAGGTGTGAGAAGTTATTGAGATGAGATTGCAGAGAATGGAATAGGATCGTGAGTACTAAAAGTCATTTGTCATTATATTCATCTTTCCTGATCCGGATTGATTAATGAAATGCATCTTATAAAGAACTCAGAGCAACACTCCTGTTTCTGGCCTTCTCTGCAACACCCCTGCCGTCTGTGTTTCAGCTTATGGTTTCTTCCTTCATTTACTTTGGAAGATATTTTTCTTCTCAGTAGCACATCCAGGGCAGTGTTAATGACATGATCAGAAGCCTGAGAGCTTGTGGACTCAATTTTGACACTTCCAATTTTCTTATTGCTAACACCAACCCCTTCAACCTGCAACATTGGATTGTTACTTTATCTACTAGATTTGAAATTCCATCATTCATGCCTAAATCACATCTGCAGCCACTAGTTGGTTGGGAAATCAGGAAGGATTATTTTAATGGGATGGCTGCAATTGCTTTAAAATCTCTTTTAAAACTTTCTGAACTCCCTACAGCTGTGCTTCTGTGAAATGTGAGTTTAAAAGTTGAGCACATTATAATAGTATAAAGACTCATACTTGCAACTAATAATGCCATCACACACATCTGTTCAGATCTTTTCTATTCAAGTGCAAAATTTGGATTTTTTTTATTGTTAAACAGAGTTCTTGAATGATGTGTGTGTTTTGGGTTACGTCTTCACCAGCCATGATCTGATTGAATTGCAGAATAAATTCTGCTCCCATGTCTTACCTTAATAAAAGTTGTTTTAGGTCTTACACTAGAGGGATTGATGATGGAAATATCTTTAAGGGAAATTAGAAAGTAACAGTAGAAAAAAACTGAACCATCCTTAATGGAAAGGCCAGAAAGTCCAGTTGTGGGTGGAGCAACCATGTCAGTCCAAAGGAAGCACATCTCCGTTGTGGCAGCAGGGTACCACAAACTGAAGCATTAAGACCCTGTAAAAATAACCTGTTGGGTATATAGACTTTGGTAAATCTTTTCAATAACTGAAATCTCTGACAGCAAAAGCCAATTTTCAACATGTTTGATGAATAGGAACTAACCTTTTAGAACTTGTCCTGGCCTAGATGACTGCAACAAAATAAAGGCATGATTGTTACTGCTGAGGTATCTCACATACACTGCATTAATCTGATCTGTAGTCCAGCATGGTCTGTGCTGTGGTGGAATGAAAGACTCACCTAATGAATATATTTCACCAGGTTACTCATGAATGCTTAATTGCTAGATGTCTGCCATCATTAAAACCTTGTCATAATAAAACCTAAAATATGATACACTTTCATTCTGTTAGACCATTTACTTGCTGTTCTCAAAACAGCTCTAGCACATTTTTTCAGACCATTGAACTTGTTTTCTATTGCTACATGGATGTAGCCACATATGTTAACATATTAATCTGTCGTTTCTCATGCACAGTGCACATTGAACTAAATAAGAGGGTTCTCAACCCGAGAAATGGTTGCTTCCTTTGGCTGCACCTTCTCTAGCTGCACATTTAGACTTACTTTAGTGAAGGACAACTTCACTATTTGCATCTGTAAAATGATCTCATATCAGGAAATCGTGATTCAAGTAACATGACATTCTAAATACTGTTGGATTCCAAACCTATCATTACCATTACCATAGTTTCTTCTTGCAGTTTCTGTCTGGACTATATTTAAATTTTTTCTTTAGGTTATTTCCTTTAATAACCAGGCTGTACAGCATATTCTTCAAGTTTAGAAATGCAAGTTAACTACAGCTGAAAAATTGGCAATTCTGTAGTGGCCAGTTTTACAAAAGGAAGGTAAAACATTCACAAACAAAAATAGAAGTTGCGATCACCTCTCATTTTTTAAAATTCTTGAGAATATAGGCCCAGTATGAGATCTTCCTAGGATAATGGCACCATCTTGTGAACAAGTCTGGTGAATGTTCATTGCATTCTCTCTACGACAATAATATCTTTCCTAAGGTAAGGTGACAAAAACCATGCACAATACCCCAGGTGCAGTCTAACCAATATTCTATAAAATTGAAACAAGACTTTACTACTTCTGTTCTCAAATTGCCTTATGATAAAGTTTAACATTTCATTAACTGTCCCAATAATTTTGACCTGCCTGTTGGCCTCCAGTGACTTATTGACAAAGTCTCTTTGCAATCTACACTTTCCAACCTGTCACCACATAAGAAATACTATGTATATCTGTTCTTCTACCAATGTGGATAACCTCTCAGTTTTCAACATTAACTTCCATCTATCATGTTCTTATCCAATCTCTAAACCTTTCTATGGCATATTGTCCCTACCTATTACATTCAATTCTCCTTACAATAAATTATGCCATTACATTAGCTTTCTTCATTACTTGCTGTAGCTGCATATTAGCATTTTGTGATTCAAACACTTGATCACAGAGTGCTCTGCAATATCTCACCATTTAGCTAATATGCTTATTTTGAAATTCTTTCTTCCACAATTGACAATTTCCCCACATTATGCTCCATTTGCCAGATCTTTGACGACTCACTTCATCTATTGCTATCTTTTTGTACCCTTTTTCTTTCCTTTACACAACTTTCCTACTTGGTTTTGTGTCATCACCAAATTTGACAAATATACTCTAAATCCATCCTTTCATCCAAGTCACCAATGTAAATTGTAAACAGTTGAGGCCCCAGCACTGTCCCCTGTAGCATGTCACTTATTACATCTTGTCAATTTGAAAAAGGCGGGTAAGTGGAGTTAAAATGCCCATCAGCCATGATTGAATGACGGAGTGGACTCCGATGGGCCGAATGGCCTTACTTCCACTCTTATGTCTTATGGTCTTATGGTCTTATTTGGATAAGCACATGAATGAGAAATGTTTGGAGTGATATGTACCAACTACAGGCAGAGAGGACTAGTTTAGTTTGTGATTATGGTTGGCATGGACTGGTTGGAACAAAGGATTTGTTTCTGTTTTGTACGATTCTATCTTTTTAAATTTCCATTATCAGTACTCTTCACTGATTGTATACATAGCACCAATATTTAGTTTGTTAACTTTTCTGTTTTAAATATATATATAGAAACTCTTTCTATCTATTTTTATACTTATGATTAGAGTTTTATTTTTTCTCTCCTTATTAGTTTATTAACCATTCTTTTTTGGTTGTCATATTCCCTCCGGTCTTCTGATCTGCCACCTATGTTTCTTTTTACTTCACTGGTGGAACATGGGCATCGCTGGCTAGCCAACTTTTATTGGCCATGCCTAGTTGCCCTTGAGAATGTGGTGCAGTCTTGGAATGCTCCAGTCCATTTGCTGTAGGTCGACTCATAAGTCTATTTGGGAAGGGATTCCAAGATTTTACCCCAGCAATGGTGCATATATTTTCCAGCTAAGATGGTAAGTGGCTGGGAGGTGGTATTCCCACATATCTGCTGCTATTGTCCTTCCAAATGGATGTGGTTTAGATTTGGAAGTTGTGCTATAAGGATCTTTGGCAAATTGAGAATTAGAATCCCTACAGTGTAGAAACAGGCCATTTAGCCCAACAAGTCCACTCCGGCCCTCCAAAGAATATCCCACCCAGACTCATTCCCCTACATTTATCCCTAACTATCCCTGCCGATTACACTTGCAGGAAGTGCACCCATCTCCAGCTCCTCCAAGACCGTGTTAGGGAACTGGAGCTGGAGTTGGATGAACTTCGGATCATTCGGGAGGCAGAGGGGGTCATAGATCAGAGTTATAGGGAAGTAGTAACTCCAAAGATGGCAGATAGATGGGTGACAGTGAGGGGGACTGGGAGGAAGCAGCCAGTGCAGGGACCCCCTGCGGCCGTTCTCCTCAAGAACAAGTATACCGTTTTGGATACTTGTGGGGGGGATGACTTACCAGGGGTAAGTAACGGGGCTCAGGTCTCTGGCACGGAGCCTGTCCCCGTTACTCAGAAGGGAAGGGCGAAGAAGAGCAGAGCAGTAGTAACTGGGGACTCAATAGTTCGCGGCACAGATAGGCAGTTTTGTGGGAACGAGAGAGACTCACATTTGGTATGTTGCCTCCCAGGTGCAAGGGTACGTGACATCTCTGATCGTGTTTTCCGGGTCCTGGAGGGGGAGGGGGAGCAACCCGAAGTCGTGGTCCACATGGGCACCAACGACATAGGTAGGAGGAGTGCCGAGGATGTTAGACAGGCTTTCAGGAAGCTAGGTTGGAAGCTCAGAGTTAGAACGAACAGAGTTGTTGTCTCTGGATTGTTACCCGTGCCACGTGATAGAGATTCGAGGAATAGGGAAAGAGAACACTTAAATGCGTGGCTACAGGAATGGTGCAGGAGGGAGGGATTCCGGTTTTTGGATAACTGGGGTTCTTTCTGGGGACGGTGGGACCTCTATAAACAGGATGGTCTACACCTGAAACTGAGGGGCACCAGTATCCTTGG
>NC_057713.1:67148017-67174431 GCF_004010195.1 Chiloscyllium plagiosum
ATACCCATCCAGATGCCTTTTAAATGTTGTAATTGTACCAGCCTCCACCACTTCCTCTGGCAGCTCATTCCATACACGCACCACCCTCTGCATGAAAAAGTTGCTCCTTTGCAGATGGGGTACTGGGCTAATAGATGGGGTACTGGGCTAATGGTCGGATACTTGGTAGTGTGGATGAGCAGAGGGATCTTGGTGTCCATGTACACAGATCTCTGAAAGTTGCCACCCAGGTAAATAGTGCGGTGAGGAAGGCATATGGCGTACTGGCTTTTATTGGTAGAGGAATTGAGTTCTGGAGTCCTGAGGTCATGATGCAGTTGTATAAGACTCTGGTGCGGCCGCATCTGGAATATTGTGTGCAGTTTTGGTTGCCATACTATAGGAAGGATGTGGAGGCACTGGAACGGGTGCAGAGGAGGTTTACCAGGATGTTGCCTGGTATGGAAGGAAGATCGTATGAGGAAAGACTGAGACACTTGGGGCTGTTTTCATTAGAGAAAAGAAGGTTTAGGGGTGACTTGATTGAGGTGTACAAGATGATTAGGGGGTTAGATAGGGTTGACAGTGTGAACCTTTTCCCGCGTATGGAGTCGGGTATTACAAGGGGGCATAGTTTTAAATTAAGGGGGGGTAGATATAGGATTGAAGTTAGGGGTAGGTTCTTCACTCAGCGAGTCGTAAGTTCATGGAATGCCCTGCCAGTAGCAGTGGTGGACTCTCCCTCTTTATGGGCATTTAAGCAGGCATTGGATAGGTATATGGAGGATAGTGGGTTAGTATAGGTTAGGTGGGCTTGGATCGGCGCAACATCGAGGGCCAAAGGGCCTGTACTGCGCTGTATTCTTCTATGTTCTATGTTCTAACTCATGCACCTAACCTGTATATCCATGAACACTATGGGCAATTTAGCACATTCAATTCACCTAACCTATGCATCTTTTGGTTTGTGGGAGGGAACCAGAGCATCCGGAGGAAACCCACGCAGACACAGGGAAAATGTGTAAACTCCAAGGCTGGAATTGAACCTGGGTCCCTGGTGCTGTGAGGCAGCCATGCTAACCACTGTCCCATCAAGCTGTCCCCAGGTTGCAACACATCTTATAGATAGTACACACTGCTGTAACATAGCATCAGTTTATTGTTTGTGAATATGGTGCCAATGAAGCAGGCTACTTTATCGCAAATAGTGTCAAGTCTCTTGAGTGTTATTGAAGCTGTACTCAGCCAGACACGTGGAGAGTGTCCTTCAGACTCATACCGAGCAGGCTTTGAGAACTCAGGAGGTAAGCTATTCATGAGACTTCATCTTCACAAGAAATGTGCAGTGGTCACTATTACCAATCCTGTCATGGGCAGGTGCATCTACAGCAGACAGATTGATGAAGATGAGATCAACTTTGTTTTTCCCTCTTGTTATTTGTCTCACTCCCAATGCAAATCAGTCCTGCTGTTGCGTATTTTAGAACCCATAGATCAGTAGCACTGCTGTTGTGAGCACTTATTGGTGGATATTGAAATCCCCCGCCCAGAGTACAAGTGACCATGCCACCCTCAGTACTTGTTCAGTGGAAAATGGTAAGTGATAATCAGCACAAGATTTCCTTGCCTGTGTTTTACCTGATGCTATGAAATGTCAGAAGATCCATTGTCAATTTTGAGGACTTACTCCTGACTATATAATACTATAATGCAACCTCGACTGGGTCTGCCCTGTTTTTAGGGAGAGGATACATCCATGGATGGTGATGGTGGTGTCTGAGACATTGTCTATAAAGTATGATTCCAGGAGTATGACTGTATCAGGCTGTTACTTGACTGATCTGTAAGAAATCTCTCTTACTTTTGGCACTAACCCTAATGTTGTCAAGAGTGCTTTGCTGGGTCGTCAGGACTGTTTTTGACATTGTCATTTCTGGTGTTTAGATTGATGCCAGGTGGCCCATCTGATTTCATTTCTTTGTTGAAACTTTATAGCAATTCATACTCCTGAGTAGCTTGCTAGGCCATTTCAAAGGATAGTTGAGAGTAACCACATTCCTGTGGGTCTGGAGCCACATCTAGGCCAGTCCAGAGGAGGATGGCAGATATCCTTCCCTAAAGGACATTAGTGAGTCAGCTGGGTTTTTCTGACATTCGGCAGTGCCTTCATGGTCATCAACAGAGTCTTAATTTCAGATGTTTATTGAATTTATATCGAGCATCTGCATTCTGGCAGGATTCAAACCCAGGACCCCAGAAACTTAACTGAATTTCTAGATTTCAAGTCTTGCAATAATATCACTTAAGTTATCACTTCTCTTCTTTGTACAATTATATGTTATTTTTTTCTTTAAATTTGCTGCTATCATAAATCTTTCTATTTAACCACAACTTGGAATGTTTCTTGTCTATTCTGTGTATTCTGAAATATCCTCTTCAATGTCTGTTAATATATCTCTATCCAACCTAATTTGCCAATTCATTTTAGCAAGCTTTGCTTTCATATTCTCATAATTGCCCTTATTTAAGTTTAATAAAATAGTCATAGAACCATCCTTCACTCTCTCACTCTCTCTCCATATAAAATTGGATCAGATTGTGGTCACTGCTTTCGAGGGGTACCTTCATCAATCTTATCTCATTACCTATTACCTGTTCATGTTTAGCTTGTCCACTGGCTCCAGAACATGGTGTTTGAAGAAATTATTCCAGAAATATTCTATGAAATCATCATCTAGGCTAACTTGTGAGCAGATAATATGCTATGCCTTCCACACTTCATTTCAGCTCTGATGAAGAGCCATCTAGACATGAGACATTAGCTTGCTGTCTCTCTCCATGGATGCCGTCTGACCTGCTGTGATCTCCAGCATTGGTTGTTTTCAATATGGATCGTATGTGGTTCTATTTGTCTGGGCGGTATCTTCGCATCTGATATTTATATTATATTCAGATTAAAATCCCCTATGATTATCATTGTGTCTTTCTATTTCCTTTCTTCTATTGTAAGGTGTGATTACTGTTGGGGCATCCACACACCATTCCAACATTTGACTTAATTCTTTTATCTACTCTCATCTCTGTCTAAACAGTTTCTGCATCCTGATATCCCAAATTAAGATCATCATTCTCTATTGTGCTAATGCTATAATTAACTAACAGAGGCACCCCTATATCTCTTCTTTATGAATTTCCTAAATCCCCTGTATTCTTCGGTGTGTAGTTCCAAATTGAAGAAGTCCCATTGGACTCAAAATGATAACTCTATTTCTCGCCAATGATGCTGCCAGAACGGCTGAGTTTCTCCAGAATTTCTCTGTTTATTTAATAAATCTTATGTTGCATTTCACAGTGGTAAAATACCAAGTTTGTATTCACACTGGACAGTTGGAGAAATTGGATTCTTATCTTCCCATTTACCTTTGTATTTATGGAGAAAGAGGAGACACTGGACTACGTTATCTGTACAAATTTGACAAATCTACCAAATTCAAAGAAGGACAGGTAAGCTTTTGAGCAGACAAAATGGACCTTGTTTTCTTCTATTTGTAAAATTGATTAAATAATTGTTCTTTCATTTAAGAAAGTATAAATGTAATAGTAGAGGTATTCATGACTACTATTCTGGAAATTAGTACACTTTCTGTGGTGCCAGGGCTAATGACTGCATCCACGTTATTATTAAGATATCAAGTTATCAACATACCACCTTCATAAACAGGAAATTCTTCCACTCCCTGAATGTACAGGTGCTAGGTGATCACATCAGGCTTTCATGGACTTGTGTGCACTGTACTCTGGAAACTGCCATGATTTATTTATCTGGAGGAATTTCAATTGCCTCAGCTTTTTCTGACACCAGCAAATAAATGATACTTGCAAATAAATATAGTCATTTTGAAATGTCATTTTGCGGTGCATCTTCAAGATGTCAATAACATACTTAATTGTATTGCAGGTCAGCATGTGGCTGTTGTAGCACTTTTGAATTATTTATGTGCCTAAAAAGGTCATCAGACATCCCTTCTTTTAAAGGGTATCTCCTATCCTCCAAAATCTAACCACCAGTATCCAGGAGAAAATCCAATAAAATCTGTGAATCATGCATACCGGACACATCTTGTACACCACAAAATGACATTCCAAACTGACTGTATTCATTTGTAAGTATTATTTTTGTGCTAGTGTTAGAAAAAGCTGAGGCAATTGAGTTTCCTCTGGATAAATAAGTCTTGGCAGTTTCCAGAGTGTGGTGTGCACAAATGCATGAAAGCTTGATGTGATCAGATACCATCTGCACATTCCGTGAGTTGAAGGATTTTCTGTTTTTGAAGGTGACATGTTGATGACTTGATACCTTAATAACAGCTTTGATACAGTCACTAGCCCTAGCACCCATAGAAGGCTTATTAATTTAATAAACTTCCTTTTTGTGATGTCATCTCAGAAGTTAATGAACTTTTCCAACCAAGCAAAGAGGACACCTGTAAATACCTTGACACAACTCTGTGCAGTTGTGTATGATATTCCACAGAGGCCTCATTCTGAGCCCTGGAAAGAGATTCAGAGCTACTATGACTTTGACAACCATTGGCAGACATAGATATAAGCAGACTGGTGCCAGAGTTTAAAATGAAATATGAATTTCCAATAGAAAGGTTTCACAGGTTTATCTACTACAGGAATTCTCTCCCTAACTATTATTTATATCTTCTGTAAAGCCTGAACCAGTCATAGATGTGTGAATTTGACTTTCAATAAAATGACCATCCTTAAGTTTAGATTTTAACTAATAAATACTGGTCTATTTTCTTTGAAACCAGAAAGCTTAAAGAGGATTGTACTTTCTGCTGAGGCTGTGAGTACTTCCTGGGTCTACTTTACTCAACATAATAGAGGATAAAGGATATATAGCTTTATTGTTTTTTCCATTTAAAACAATTTGTAAAGTGATATTAAAAAGCTAAATTTTTCCATTTGAGAAAACAATGTAAAATAAGTATCATATTTAAGAGGGCAAAACGAGTGCACATTAACCACAAGTTTTTTTTTATCAGAAGGATGTTTTGAAACTTGAAAGAGTTCAGTAAAGATTTACAAGGATGTTGCCAGGGTTGCAGGGTTTGAGCTATAGGAAGAGGCTGAATAGACTGGGGCTGTTTTCCCTGGAGCGTCAGAGGTTGAGGGGTGACCATATAGAGGTTTCTATAATCATGAGGGGCACGGATAGGATAAATAGACAAAGTCTTTTCCTTGTGGTGGGCAAGTTCAGAACTAGAGGCATAGGTTTAGGGTGAGAGGAGAAATATGTAAAAGAGACCTAAGGGATAACTTTTTCATGCAGAGGGTGGTGCGTGTATGGAATGAGGTGCCAGAGGAAATAGTGGAGGCTGGTACAATTGCAGCATTTAAAAGGCATCTGGATGGGTATATGAATAAGAAGGTTTTAGAAGGGTATGGGCCAAATGCTGGCAAATGGGACTAGATTAAATTAGGATATCTGGTCGGCATGGACGAGTTGGACTGAAGGGTCTGTTTCTGTGCTGTACATCTGTATGACTCTAACCTTGCACCTCTTTCACAAGGTCTAAGCAACCAGCTTATCAAGAAATGAATGAATACTGCTGACATCCAATGGTCAATCTCTTCTATGCTGCATTCATCCTCCTCCTTCATCTACTTGGCGTCACACGTGCTGTCGCCAACTTTTGACCTTTGCTCCTCCCTATGGTCTCTCACCCCTCTATGATGCAATTGTGTAAAAGTGCCCTGACTATTCTACAGCTTCTAAGCCATGATGCACATTCTTGCTCCTATTGAGGTCACTGAACGTCCTGCCATAAGTTCCCAAGTATGAAGAGTCAAAACATCTGGGCAACGGATGCTGCAGGCCCCACCCTTTCAACACCCTTGATATCATTCACACATCTGTGATTTAACTTCCTGAAGTCTGTGGGACACAGTGAAAAAATTTAAAACTGTTGAAAAGAATACCCATCTTCTCCAAAGAGCTCTGATAAGGGTCGCATGGTGCTCAGTGGTTAACACTGCTGCCTCATAGTGCCAGGGAGCTGGGTTCAATTCCACCCTTGGGCTATGGTCTGTGTGTCTGCACATTCTCCCTGTGTTTGCATGAGTTTCTTCCAGGCGCTCTGGCTTCCTCCCACAGATGGAAGATGTGCAAGTTAGGTGGATTGGCCATGTTAAATTGCCCATAGTGCCACAATGATGTGCAGGCTGGTGGGTTAGCCATAGGAAATACAGGGTTACAGCGATAGAGATGGGGGCAGGGGTGAGTGGGCCTGGATGGGATGCTCTTTGGAAATAGATTCAATGGGCTTAATGGCCTGCTTCCATACTGTAGGAGTTCTATGATTATAATGGATTTCTGTGAAAGTTTAAACCACTTCCTCAAGTTTGTAATGTCTACAAGTCATGTTTCTGAATGTTCAGTGACAAAAGTTGCTTCTGAGTGAAGGCAGCGACACTGTTGAATTAGAATCCCTGCAGTGTGGAAACAGGCCCTTCAGTCCAGTAAGTCCATACTGACCCTTCAAAGAGTAACCTACCCAGACCCATTCCCCAACCTATATTCATCCCTGACTAATGCACCTCACCTACACATCCCTGAACATTATGGGCAATTTAAGATGGCCAATTCACCTAACCTGCACACCTTTGGATTGTAGGAGGAAACCAAAGTATCTGGAGGAAACTCCACACAGACAGTTGCCCGAGGCTGGAATTAGACCCAGATCCCTGACGCTGTGAGCAAGCAGTGCTAACCACTGAGCCACTGTGCTGCCCTAATAGTGATATCACCTCTGTGAACTATGCTTGCATGAGTAGGCCCTGTACTGCCCCCACATATGCATGTAGTGAAAACCTTGGTGTGGCCAAATATAGTGAGCGGGACTCCAGTGCCATTTTCGCAAAAGTCACCAAGCCATGTAAATTATTACTTGTCTGATCTCACAGTTTTCTTCATTTGCCGATAGGGTGATCTCCTCAGTGAAGTTTTGTTTCATCAACTGTGCATGATTTGATTTAAGGTTTCCTGAGAAATCCAAATCTGTATTACTGTGGTTAGTTGTGTCCATCTCTATTCTGGAAGTTGATCATCTTTGTTTCCTAGATTCCAGAAAGTGATGGATACAACATAAGAAGTAAACCAAAAGTAAACACAAAATAGAATAATGATGATCAGAGAGCATCAATAAGTGCTAATGATACCTTAACTGATGCAAACTGAAAATCCTTGCCCATTGACTGTCCCTTCTGCAATATTTGGAATATTACCATAGAGAATCAATTTCTGATGGAGGACATTGCAACAATATTACTATATTAATTTGAGCTTGTGTAATAATTGTATAAAATTGAGGAGTATGGTGTGAGTGCACAAAACCTGGGGACCTAACAAATTAACAATGTAAATATTGTAACCCATGCACTTTGTTTACCAATATCTTGCTTTCACCCACAGCTTGCAAAATAAAGTGAGAGTCCTATAGCACGGAGACAGGCCCTTCAGCCTAAACTGTCCATGCCAATCAAAATGTCCATCCACGCTAACCCCATTTGCTTGCACTTGGCCCATATCCTTCTAAACCTTTCCTATTTATGTATTTGTCCAAATGCCTTTTAAGTGATGATAATATACCTGTCTCAACCACTTCCACTGGCAGCTCAATCCACATGCGTACCACTCTCGGTGTAAAACATTGTCCTTCAAGTTCCCATTTATTCTTTACCCTCTTACCTTAAACTGATGCTATCTCATCCACAATTCCTCAATTCTCCAAACCTAGGAAAAAGACTAAGTGCATTCACCCTATCCATGTCTCTTATGATCTTACACTTTTATAAGATCTTCCCTTAGTCTCCTACTCACTAAAGAAAAAATTCCTAGCTTGTCCAACCTCTCCCTGTAACTCGGTCCCTTGAGTCCTGTCAACATCCTTGTAAATTTCTTCTGTATTTTTTCTAGTTTAATAACATCCTTTTTATAACAAGATGACCAAAACTGAACACAATACTCCAAGTGCAGCCTCACCAATGTCCTGTAAAACTGCAAGATAGTGTCCCAACTTTTTTACACAGTATTCCAACTGATGAAGGCCAGTGTGCCAAAAGCTTTCTTCACTGCCCTGTCTACCTGACTCCACTTTCAGAGAACTGTGCACCTGAACACCAAGGTCCCTCTATTCCAATTCACTCCTGAAGACCATGAAACTCCTACTTTGACTTGTGGTTTGACTTTGCAAAACGCAAGATCTCACACTTATCTATATTAAACTCCTTTTGCCATTCCTTGGCCCACCTCCACAGCTGATCAAGGTCCTTCCGCAATTTCTGATAACCTTCCTCACTGTTTTGAGAAGATTTGTAGCTCAGGTTGAAGTTCTGGATATAGGTTTTCTCGCTGAGCTGGAAGGTTCATTTCCAAACGTTTTGTCACCCTACTAGGTAACTTCTTCAGTGGGCCTCCAGGCGAAGTACTGTTCATGATTCCTGCTTTCAATTTATATGTTTGGGTTTCTTTGGGTTGGTGATGTCATTTCCTGTTCTTTTTCTCAGGGTTGGAATGCCATGCTTCTAGGAATTCTCGTGCATGTCTTTGTTTGGCTTGTCCTAGGATGAATGTGTTGTCCTAGTCGAAGTGGTGTCCTTCCTTATGTGTACGTAAAGATATTAGTGAGAGAGGGTCATGTTATTTTGTGGATAGTTGGTGTTTATGTATCCTAGTGGCTAGTTTTTTGCCTGTTTGTCCAATGTAGTGTTTGTTACAGTTCTTGCACAGTATTTTGTAAATGACACTGTCCTCGCTGTCCACAATACCGCCTATTTTAGTATTATCTGCAAACCTACTAATCATGCCTTGTACATTCTCATCCAAATCATTGATATAGATATCAATGCACAATGAGCTTATCACCCACCACAGAGGTACACCACAGTCAGAGGCTTCCAGTCCAATATGCATCCATCCGCTATTACCCTCTACTTCCTACCATCAAGCCAATTATTTATCCAGTTTGCGAGCTCTCCCTGGATTCCATGTGATCTAACCTTCCAGAGCAGCTTATCATGTGGAAAATTATCAAAGCCTTAGTGAAATCCATGTAGGCTACATCTACCATCCTGCCATCATCAACCTTCCTGGTTACTTCATCAAAGAACTTTTTGTGAGACATGATCTTCCATGCACAAAGCCATGCTCACTACTCCTAATCAAACCCTGTCTTTCCAAATGCATGTATATCTTATCCCTCAGAATCTTCTTAAGAAACTTGCCTACCGTAGATGTTAGGCTTACTGGCCTATAGTTTCTTGGTCTTTCTTTGCAGCCTTTGTTGAATAAGGGCACAGCATTGACTCCTGTCCAATCTTCAGGGACCTCACCTGTGGCTAATGATGATGCAAACGTATCAGCCAAGGCACCCCTAATTTCTTCTCAAATCTCTTGTAGGGTTCTTGGATATATCTGATCAGGACCAGCAGATTTATCCACCTTCATACATTCTAATATGTCTAACATCTCTTCTACTGTAATATGGACTGTCTCCAAGATATCACCATTAACTTGCCCAAGGTCCCAAGTCTTCATGTCTTTCTCCAGAGGAGAAATATTCATTGAGGACCTCACTCATCTCTTGTGATTACACATATGCATCTGCACTTTGGTCCTTCAGGGGTCCTACTCTCTCTCTAGTTATTCTTTTTCCTTTAATATACTTAAAGAATCTCTCGGATTCATCATATGCTTCTCAGCCAAAGCTATCTCATGCCCCATTTTAGCCCTCCCGATTTCCTTCTTCAGTACACTCCTGTATCCCCTATAAACCTCCAGGGATTTCCTTGATCCTTGCTGCTTGTACATGACGCATGCCTCCTTTTTTTCTTGTCTAAGCCTCAGTTTCTCTTGTCATCCAGGGCTCCATATTCCTGCCAACCTTACCTTTCACCCTCATAGGAATATATAGAAACTCTAGCTATCACAGTTTTAAAGGCCTCCCACTTCCCGGAAGTCCCTTGGTCTGCAAACAAACCACTCCAATCAACCCCTGCAAGCTCCTGTTTAATTTAGAATTTGAATCTATGGATCAAGTTAAAACACCAGGTTATAGCCAACAGGTTTATTTGGAAGTATTAGTTTTTGGAGTGCTGCTCCTTCATCAAGTGGTTGTAAACCAGTTTTTTCCCTCTCCATAACAATTTTAAAATTAAACTTGCTTCCCCACTGTCGTCTCAGTCACCTGTCCTGCCCTATTTCCCAAAAGTAGGTAGAGTTTTGCCCATTTCTGAGTAGGATATTCTATACACTGCTTGAGGAAACTTTTCTGAACACACTTAATGAATTCCACCCCATCTATGCCCTTAATGCGAAGGTAGTCCTAGTTTATGTTAGGAATATTAAAATCCCCTACTATGACAACCATACTGCTCCTGCAAATCTCCCCAATCTCCCTGCATATTTGTTCCATTGACTATTTGTGGGCCTATAGTACAACCCCAATAATGTCACCATGCCCTTCTTATTTCTTAGCTCCACCCACAAATCCTCACTGGATGATCCCTCAGTTCTTTCATCTCTGACTACTGTGATACTCCCCTTAATCAAAATTGCGATTACACCTCCCCTCTTTCCTCCACCTCTGTCCTGCCAAAAGCACCTGTACCCTGGCACATCAAGCTATCAATCCTATCCCTATAATATAGCTAAGTTAGGTGAATGCTCATTTGCACTGGAAGAACTGTATGGCAATTGCAGTAGCAACCTCCTCAGGTCATAAGGACATCTATCATGAATTCTCCTACTAATCTTTTGACCATTTTAAGAATCAAAATAGTCAATTTAATCTTGCATGAAAAATATTTATTTTTGTTGAATGAGGAATATTTAGAAGATCCAGACATCAATCCTACCTTTGCATTCAAAGTTGTGTCATATTTTGATGCCTTAGAATGAAAGCATATACCCTAGCTGGGATCCTTGCACTGAAATGCATTTTGTTCTAATAGTGGTAGCAAACCATTCACAATACGTTTCGGTGGCATGGAATGACAAGTATTTTGGAAACCATTTGTTCACAGCTGAAGTATTTGTGGCAGTATGTCTTTTTCACTTCGCTTTAATCATTTCTTTAATACAACTCCAGATCAACATGGCTATTTCCTGAGGTATCTCAAGTTGCCACTGATTTGACATTCACTGTTAGTAATGGATTGTGAGTAGCTGGTACCAGATGACACATGTCTAGCACTATCTATATACTAGCACTGTATATTCTCTTCTAATATTCCTTCACCTTGCACAGGTACATTTTTTTTTAGGCTTTTTCCTTCATTATTCAAGCTACCTGGGAGTGCTGTTGTATCCACGCTTTTTTTGTTAAATGGGCATTTTGTTCCAGATGAATCTTTAATGGTTCAAGATCTGATCTCGAACAAAATACTAACTCTGAAACATTCCTGTAATTTTGACTGTGTATACCTTCATTGATAGATCCCTAAAATATTTATATTATATTCTTCAAGGGTGTTTTTTTCCAATTGGAAGCTGTGTCCTTGGGTAAGCTACAGAAGCTACTACTTCGCACAGAAAATGATAAAAGATCTCAGCGTTGGTATTGTGACAAAGTGGTTATTAAAGAAGAGAGTGATAATAGATTAGAATATGTCTTCAACTGTGACAGGTAACATGTTGCAACGTATGGGACAAAAATATGATTTATTGGAATATCTGACTTCCGAGCATTTTGTAATATAATTAGATAAAAGTTCTTGTGATTCTTTATGAAATCTGCAAAAACATGTTGGGGGAATGTTATTTATTGGTTTCACTAACTGAGACAAAGAATGGTGTGAAAATTAGATCAAAAGTCTTAAACTTAATCATAGTGTTACTGAAAAAAAGCAGAAATTTGACTTCAGTCATGCTAGAATTTTAAATCCCCTGCAGTGCTTGAGGAGTGGGTTCATGGGTGGAGTGGTTTGAAGGAGAAAAAAGTTGTATGGCATGATGGGTGACATCACGTCTGGCTACCTGCTTTCATTAGTATTTTACTAAAGAGTAGCATAGGTCTAAGGTGGCTTCCCTACAGCTGGACCATTTTAGGTCTTAATGTGGAAAAGTAAGGACTCATTGTGACTGATTAATTTTTCTGGGGCAGGTGGTACCATTTCTTTTGGCAAGGCCCATGTACAAACCTTGGTGACATATCTGTGGGAAGGAGCTGGGGCCCTCCCGTGATCAACAGTTGGCCAGTAAAGTAGAAAAGGCTGTTTCTACAGCTTTCCAGAAGTATACCCTACCTCTCCACAATCTGCCTCACTGACTCCAATGAACCCATCCTCTTGCACCTTCAAATCCAGCCTCGCTAATCCTCCTCTTAAGAAACAGGATGCAGTTTCAGCAATGACAATCACTCAGAGAATCATCATAGCTTAATAACATAATCCCTATAGTGTGGAAGTAGGCCATTCAGCCCATCAAGTTCACACCGACCCTCTGAAGAGCATCCACCCAGACCCACCCCTCTATCCTATCCATGCAACTCTGCATTTCCCCTGACTAATCCACCTAGTCTGCACATCCCTGGACCCTATGGGAAATTTAACATGGCCAATCCATCTGTCCTGCATATCTTTGGACTATGGGAAGAAACCAGAGCAGCTGAAGGAACCCATGCAGACTCAAGGAGAATATGCACATTCCACACAGACAGTTGCCCGAGGTGGAATCGAACTTGAGTCCCTGGTGCTGTAGGCAGCATTGCTAACCAATTAACCACCATGCATAAATGGCCTACTTCCATACTGTAGGAATTCATCACTTTTTGGACTTCAGAACAATCTTTAATCTGATTGGCCTGCAACTCTTAGCCAAAGAACATCCTCCAAAGTGTAGGGATGAGGGATGCGGAGGCCATGACCTTTGACAGTTTACAGCCCGATGACCATCAAATCCAGTCAAGGTGACCTGCTGCCAGCTTTTCAGTCAATGAGAAGGGCCAGGCCCTCTACAAAAAATTTAACCAATGTCTTTTAAAGAGATTAAGGAAAATAATTGCAAGAATTGAAACTGCCAACAGAAATAATTAATCAAACAGCTGACAGGTATAACATTCCTCAGTGTATATGGCTGTTTTCTGACATACCTTTTGCGAGATAACAGAATACTATTGCTGGAATATTGCAGAAATTGAGCCAGATCCCTGACATATCCAAGTGTTTCTGATTTACCTTCTGAAGGGAACACAGGATCCCCTAAAAGGTAAATGTTGGGCTCTGTGGATATGTATAGTGAAATGTGATGATGGGGGAAAAGAGTCTTTGACTTCTCATTCTATCTGATAACAGGAATTATCACTTGTGTAGCTCAGTCTGGACCCATCGTATCTAAAATAGGAGGTGTAACAATTTTCTGATGGATGGTTTTGATTCCTACCAGGGAATAATGGAACTAAAAGCTTTCTTTATAAAAATGTTTTTACTGTGAATGTTGACCAATAGTTCAAGTACATGGACAGAATTGGAATATGGAGACTTGAACAACTTTCCTCAAGTGCTGGTTGAGTGCTGGAATGTCTAATTGTATGGGGTTGGAAACAGACATGTACCAGATATACCGGTATAATGAAGCTTCAGCCAGTCTTTCCAATATTTATTAGGTGTCTGCTAATCTATTCCCACATACTCCTTGTTCCTGACAAAACCACTGGATCATAACCCAAGGAATTTAAGCTTCAATATGTATTGCATTGGAGATAAATGATTTTTCTAATCAAATCTAGAGTTATCTTACACATCAATGCTACATATATTAGCAAAGTTTTATAATATTGTGATATTTCCAATGTAACATGTAGATTTATGTTTATTGCAGGTGGTTTCCATATATCTTAATGGATATTGTCCAGCCAGAAATAGAGATCAAACTTTCTGGTGAGCACCCTTAAAAGACTTAAGGGTGGGGATATTCTGAATATTGTACTTTTATTATTATGTCGGCTATGATGAATTATAAAAATATATACTATTCAGAATAAGATTTTGTGATCTGCCTTCACACAGTTACAAAAAAGAACCATACTCCAGAATGACATTGAATTTATTGTATGCTATTTGAACAACACTGAGAAGACTTGAC
Organism: Chiloscyllium plagiosum; assembly: GCF_004010195.1. NCBI lineage: Eukaryota > Metazoa > Chordata > Chondrichthyes > Orectolobiformes > Hemiscylliidae > Chiloscyllium > Chiloscyllium plagiosum. The sequence continues at coordinate 67,162,152 of NC_057713.1, forward strand.
ACCTAAATATTTGAGAAATGTTTCTGATCACATCCTCAAGTAACTAGCTCTGCTTGAAACATTATTGATCCACTTGAAGCTCTCCCTTCTTACATTCTTGACCAAGCAATCCTACTCAAAATGTATAATGCACCTTAAAAAAAACTAAATTGAGTTCAAGGAAATATGCAGACAAGAGAAAGAGGAACCTGCGACAGAGATGAGTGCTGAAGCTCTTAACACAAATAAAGTTGAATATTGTTCATTTTTTTGCATGTAATTCTAAGTTTTTTTTCTATTTTCAGAAATTCGACAGGACCAGAATTCACAGGAAATTATTCAAGGCAAGAACACATAAAATTTATAGACTGGATCTTGTATGACTGTTAATTATGAAAATACTAATTCACATTGATATCATCAAACCTTTTCAGAACATCAGTCCAACAATCTCCTTTGAACTAGTTATTAGAAAGCATAGAAATAATGCATTATATCCCTCCAGTATTCGCTTAAGTTCCTGATGGAATACATCTTGTATGCAGTCCCATTTTGGAACTTCAACTTTCTAGAAGCATAACATACCCATGACTTGCAGTACTGACATCAGTAATCTAAATAAGATAGAATCAGGAATCAAGGTAGATCTCCAATATTTGCCTGACATTCAAAATTGACCCTCTGTGACTTAGTAATCAAATGCCTGAGGCAAACAGATCCAAACTGTTCCATGGTAATGCTAGTGAGTAAATTACACATTGGCTGACTAATGGAATCTAGATGGGAGAAAATGATCATGTCTGTATTAGCTCTTTGCTAAAGCAATTCAAACTAATCCCACTGCTCTGACTTTTTTCTAATAATCCTGTAACTTCTCTGTTTCAAATGGTTATGTCTTGAAGCATAAATTTATAAACCATAACTTGAATTAGTTCATATCTGCAATGAAAAATTGCTCAAAGATTTAGAAGAACGTTTCAAGACACCAATGACAGGGGAAGATGCAGAGAGCCTCTTGTTTAGCTGTGCTTGATGCACAATGGTGTTCCTCAAACTCCACTGACAATCCCTCGCAAGGAGAGGGATGCTTACAATGGAGTACAGCCCATGGCACATAGAATACAGAACGAAGAACATGTAACATAAAATATTACATCATAGTACAGGTCCTTTAGCCCTTGATGTTGCGCTGCCCTGTGAAACCAATCTGAAGCCCATCTAACCTACACTATTCCATTCTCGCACAAATGCCTATCCAACGACCATTTAAATGCCCGTAAAGTTGGTGAGACTACAGCAAGCAGTGAGTACTCTAAGTAAAGAAATTACCTCTGACATCTGTCCAATATCTGTCACCATTAAATTTGAAGCTATGCCCCCTTGTGCTATCCATCACCATCCTAGGAAAAAGGCTCTCACTGTCCACCCAATCTAACCCTCTGCTTATCTTATATGTCTCAATTAAGTCACCTCTCAACCTTCTTCTCTCTGACAAAAATAGCCTCAAGTCCCTCAGCCTTTCCTCATAAGACCTTCCCTTTATACCAGGCTACATCCTTGTAAATCTCCTCTGAACCCTTTTCAAAGCTTCCATATCCTTTCTATAATATGGTGACCAGAACTGTATGCACTACTCCAAATGTGGCCGCAGCAGAATCTTGTACAGCTGCAGCATGACCCCATAGTTCCGAAACTCGATACCTCTACTAATAAAAGCTAATACACCGTATGCCTTCCTAACAGCCCTATCAACCTGGGTGGCAACTTTGAGGGATCTATGTATATGGACACCAAGATCTCTCTGCTCATCTACACTACCAAGAATCTTAGCATTAGCCCAGTACTCTGCATTCCTGTCACTCCTTCCAAAGTGAATCACCTCACACTTTACTGCATTAAACTCCATTTGCCAAATCTCAGCCCAGCTTTGCAGTTTATCCATGTTCCTCTGTAGACTAACAACATCCTTCGTTGCTATCCACAACTGTACCAACCTTAGTGTCATCTGCAAATTTATTAACCCATCTTTCTATGCCCTCATCCAGGTCATTTATAAGAATGACAAACAGCAGTAGACCCAAAACAGATCCTTGTGGTACACCACTAGTAACTGAACTCCAGGATAAACATTTCCCATCAACCACCACCCTTTGTCTTCTTTAAGCTAGCCAATTTCTGATCCAAACCGCTAAATAACCCACAATCCCATGCCTCCTTATTTTGGGCAGTAGTCTACCATGGGGAACTTTATCGAACACCTTACTGAAATCCATATACACCGCATCAACGCTTTACCCTCATTCATCGGTTTGGTCACCTTCTCAAATAACTCAATAAGGTTTGTGAGGCACAACATACCCTTCACAAAACCTGTTGACTATCCCTAATCAACTTTTTCCTATCTAAATGGTTATAAATCATACCTCTTATAATCTTTTCCAACAATTTACCCACAACTGAAGTAAGACTCACTGGTCTATAAATACCAGGGTTGTTTCTACTCCCCTTCTTGGACAAGGGAACAACATTTGCTATCCTCCAGTCTTCTGGCACTATTCCTGTAGACAATGACAACATAAAGATCAAAGCCAATGGCTTTGCAATCTCCTCACTGGTTTCGCAGAGCATCCTAGGATAAATCACCTCTAGCCCAGGGAATTAATCTGTTTTCACACTTGCCAGAATAGCTATCCCTTTCCATCGCTAAAGTAAACATAATTGAATTGTGGTCACTATTAGATTACTTACAGTGTGGAAACAGGCCCTTCAGCCCAACAAGTCCACACCGACCCTCCGAAGAGCAACCTACCCAGACCCATTCCCCTACATTTACCTCTTCACCTAACACTACAGGCAATTTAGCATGGCCAGTTCACCTAACCTGCACATCTTTGGACTGTGGGAGGAAACTGGAGCACCCTGAGGAAATCCACACAGACACGGGGAGAATGTGCAAACTCTACACAGACAGTTGCCTGAGGTGGGAATTGAACCCGGGTCTCTGGCGCTGTGAGGCAGCAGTGCTAGCCACCGTGTCGCCCACTATCACCAAAGTGCTCACCTACCTCCAAATCTAAAACCTGGCTGGCTTCATTGCCCAAAGTGTAGGCACAAACCTACACATGTAAGCTTTTAATGTGATGAAACTGTTGTGCTGCAGCTACCACATAGTTCTGATAATAGGAGACTCTTTTGTTCTAACCTCCTATCGTAGATACATATGAGAAATTTGAAGATTGAAAATCAACCAGTTTGGACATGTCATTCAATAGCATGAAGTCTTGGATGTGGATTTGAAACATATTACCATAAACTTATGCAGAAGTAGGGTATTCAGTCTATCAAACCTACTCCATCATTCATTGAGATCAACTTCATTTTTCTGTCTTTTTTCCCCTTCAAAGTTGATCACTTATAAGTTATAAATCTGTCTATCTCAACCTTGAACATACTTAATAACCCAGCTTTAACTGCCTTCTGAGGTAAAGAATTCCACCTTCTGAGAGAACCCAAAACTCCTCCTCATCTCTGTCTTAAATGGGGAACCCCTTGCTCTGAGATTATGCTGTCTGGTTCTAGACTCTCCCATAAGGAGAAACAGTTCTTTGTCTCCATCCTGTCATGTCCTCTAAAAACTCTGGATATTTCAATTAGATGGCCCCTCATTCTTCTAAAGCCCAGTGAGTACTAGCTCAACCTACTCAACCTCTCCTAGTCTGACTTGTACATTGTATTGTTTTAGCAAGACTTCTTTAATTTTCTCCTTCATTCCCTTTGAAATAAAAACTAACAATCCATTTAACTTTCCTATTGTCTGCAGTACCTGGATGCTACCTTTTGTTATTCATATATGAGGATCCCACATTCAGATCTTTCTACAGTCTGTCTCCATGTAAATATTATTCAGCTCCTTTGTGTTTCCTGGCCATTATCCACATTACATTTTTGCCTACTCACTTAATTTATCTCTATCCCTCTGCAGACTGTTTGTGTCATCCATACCATTGTCTTCCCACCTATTTTTGTATCATTCACAAATTTGGTGATATTGTATTCAATTTCCCCATCCAACTCACTTTATATAGGTTGTAAATAGTTGTGGTCCCAGCACTGATCCATACAGTGTTCCATTAATTCCTGGTTGCCATCCTAAAAATGCCTCCTTTTTCCCAACTCTTAGTCAATCCTCTATCTATGCTCATCTAAAACTGCCATGACCATGGACCATGATTTTAATCAAGTGGCCTTACTTTATCAAATGTCTTTTAGAAATCTAAATGTTTAACATCTACTGGTTCCCTTTATCCCTCCTGCTTATTATCTTCTCAAATAACTTGAATATAATCAACTTGTGGCCCAGAGGCAGGGATGCTGTTCGACAAAACTTCTGTCCCTCAAACTCTGGCTACAGGTGAGTGACTTGCTCCAGGTGAAAAACTAACTATTGAAACATGCATGTGCTTCATTTGCCAGTAGACTTGGGAGAAAACCAAGGAAGGAAGGATTACTTCTGTGTAAATGAAATCAAAATTTTCCAAATCAACCTTGTTATGTATCAAGTGTGAATTTCTGTCATTTTATTTAATAAAAGAACAACACAAGGGCTAAAGATAATTGTTATTTCAGTATCAACTATATTTAGTGAAATCATGTGCATTTGTTTTATTCCAAATAATAAAAATGATGGGTTTTATTTTGTTAATAATAGCAGATACATGGGAGGTGATAGTCACGACTGGAAACTTTCATCTAGCTGGCACTGAAGCAACTGTGATCATTTATGCATATGGCGACAAAGGATCATCAGGCCCAATTGTTTTAGGCACTGGAAAGCAACAACTATTCAAACCGAGTAGCACTGATACATTTCAGGTAACAAGGAAGCTGACATAATTGCCCTCAAGTAAGAATGCACATATGTAAAGTAATTAGCAAATATGATTACAAATGTAAGGAACTCTCAAAGTAAAAATTAAAATAAAAAACAAACTGAATTTGACAAAATAACCAAAATAAAAACATTAAAAATACAAAGTCACAATGGAGATCAAAAAATACTAAATACATGATGTAGAAATACATAATGTGAACAATATGGAAGTGAATAAATTGAAAATCAAAACGTACACATAGTATTTGAAAGGGTTTGTAATAGTTTCAAAACATTGGGATACCTTCTGGGGAAAGTCAGACCTATACAAAAAGGACGGGTTGCATCTGAACTGTAGGGACACCAATATCATGGCCAGGAGGTTTTCCAGAGCTCTTCGGGAGGGTTTAAACTAGATTGGGGGGCGTGGAGGGGAGGGTGGGAACTGGAGGTACAGATTAGATGATGGAATAGGTAGTAAACGGCCAATACAGTGTGCAGAGAGTTTGTGAGGAGGGGTGGGCACTTGACAGGGCAAAGGTGCAGTCAGTGTGATGGGTTGAAGTGTGTCTACTTTAATGTAAGAAGTAATGGAATAAGGGTGCCGAACTTAGAGCATGGATCAGGATTTGGAACTATGATGTTGTGGTCATTATGAAGACTTGGATATCACAGGGACAGGAATAGTTGTTGGATATTCCAGGGTTTAGATGTTTCAAAAGGAATAGGGGGGAAAGTAAAATAGATGGGGGTTGTTGGCATTGCTAATCAAGGATAGTATCACACCTGCAGAAAGGGAGGTTATTGAGGAGGGCTTGTTTACAGAGTCAGCATGGGTGGAAGTCAGAAACAGGAAAGGAGTAGTCACTTTATCGGGACTTTTCTACAGATCCCCACCTCCACTCCCCACCCCACCCCCACCCTGGCAACAGAGACACAGAGGAGCAGTTTGGGAGGCAGATTTTGGAAAGTTGCAGAATTATCAGGGTTGTTGTCATAGGTGACTTTAACTTCCCTAATATTGATTAGACCTTCCATGTTCAAATAGTTTGGATGGAGCAGTTTTTGTCAGGGGTGACCAGGAAAGGTTCCTGATACAACATATAGATAGACCGACTAGAGAAGAGGGCATATTGGATTTGGTGCTTGGCAACAAACGATGCCAGGTGTCAGATATCTTGGTGGGAGAGCATTTCGTTGATAGTGATCACAACTCCCTGACCTTTACTATAGTCATGGAGAGGGATAGGAGAAGACAGTAGGGAAAATATTTAATTGGGGGAAGGGAAATTACAATGCTATTAGGTGGGAACTAGGGTGCTTAATTTGGGAACAGATGTTCTCAGGGAATGCACAACAGAAACATGTTTAAGAAGCGCTTGCTCATACTGCTGGACAGGTTTGACAGACTGAAGCAAGAAAGGGATGGTAGGTTGAAAGAACCTTGGGTGACAACAGATGTGGAACGTCTAGTCAAGAGGAAGAAGGAAGCTTGCTTAATGTTGAGGAGGCAAGGAACAGACAGGGTTCACGAGGGTTACACAGTAACCAGGGAGGAACTGAAGAATGGACTTGGTAGAGCCAGAAGAGAGCATGAAAAGGCTTTCACGGATAGGATTAAGGAAAACCCCAAAACATTTTACACTTATGTGAGGAACAGATGGATGGCCAGAGTGAGGGTAGGGCTGATCATGGGTGGTTTGAGGAACTTGCACCTGGACTCGGAGGAGGTAGGGGAGGGACCTTAATGAATACTTTGCTTCAGTATTCACTAGTGGGAGGGACCTTGATGTTTATGAGGACAGTGTGAAACAGACTGGATGCTCGAACAATGAAGATGTGCTAAAAATCTTTAAAAACGTAAGGATAGATAAATCCCCTGGGCCAAATGGGATAAACCCTAGGTTACTACAGGAAGTGAGGGAAGAGATTGTTGAGCCTTTGACGATGATCTTTGCATCCTCATTGTCCACTAGAGTAGTGCCAGATGATTGGAGGGTGGCAAATGTTAATCCCTTGTTCAAGAAAGGGAATAGGGATAATCCTAGGAATTACAGACCGGTCAGTCTTACGTCTGTGATGGGCAAGTATTGGAGAAGTTTCTGAGAGACAGGATTTATAATTACTTGGAAAACCACAGTTTGATTAGAAATAGTCATCATGGCATTGTGAGGGTCAAGTAATGCCTCACAAACCTTAACGAAATATTTGAGGATGGGACAAAACACATTGATGAAGGTAAGCAGTGGATGTGGTGCACATGCATTTAATAAGGTTCGCAGAGTAGGCTCATTTAGAAAGTAAGGAGGCATAGGATACAGGAAAATCTCGCTGTCTGGATATAGAATTGGCTGGCCCATAAAAGACAGAGGGTGGTGGTAGATGGAAAGTATTCACCCGGGAGCTTGGTGACCAGTGGTGTTCCACAGGGATTGGTTCTGGGACCTCTGCTCTTTATGGCTTTTATAAATGACTTGGATGAGGAAGTGGAAGGATGGGTTAGTACGTTTGCTGATGACACAAAGCTTGATGGAGTTATTGATAGTGTTGTAGATTGCAATGGGACACTGGAGAAAGCGAGAACTACAGATGCTGGAGATCAAAGTCAAGAGTGTGGTGCTAGAAAAGCACAGCAGGTCAGGCAGCATCCGACGAGCAGGAGAATCGACATTTCATCAGGAGCCTCATTCCGGATGAAGGGCTTATGCCCGAAACACTGATTCACCTGCTCCTCAGATGCTGCCTGCATTTCTAGCATCATACTTTCAACTGCAACATGACATTGACAAGATGCAGATGGGGGCTGATAAGTCGCAGAAGGATTTCAATCTGGAAAAGTGTGAAGTGATTCAGTTTGGAAAGTCAAATTTGAATGCAGAATACAGGGTTAAAGGCAGGATTCTTCTCAATGTGGAGGAACAGAGTGATCTTGGAGTTCACATCCATAGATCTCTCAACATTGCCGCCGTAGTTGATGGGGTTGTTAAGAAGGCACATGGTATGTTGGCTTTCATGAGCAGAGGGATTCAATTTAAGAGCCACAAGGTTATGCTGCAGCTTTATAGAGCCCTGGTTTGACCACACTTGGAATAATGTGTTCAGTTCTTGTTGCCTCATTATAGGAAAGATATGGAAGCTTTAGAAAGGGCACAGAAGAGATTTACCAGGATGCTGCCTGGACTGGAGGGCACGTCTTATGAAGAAAGATTGAGAGAGCTAGGGCTTTTCCCATTGGAGCGAAGGAAGATAGAGGTGACTTGATAGAGGTGTACAAGATGTTGAGAGGCATAGATAGAGTGGAGAGCCAGATAAGTTTTCCAATGGTGGAAATGTCTCTCACAAGGAGACATAATTTTAAGGTGATTGGAGGAAGGCTTAGGGAAATATCAGAGGTAGATTCTTCACACAGAATGGTGGGTGCGTGGAATACACTGCCAATAGTTGTGGTTGAGTCAGATACATTAGGGACGTTTGAGTAGCTCTTGGATAGGCACATGGAAGATAGTACAATGAAGGGTTTGTGGGTTAGTCTGATCTTAGAGTAGGATAAAAGGCTGGCACAACATCGAGGGCTGCAGGGCTTGTACTGTGCTTTATGTTCTGTGTAAAATAAAGTTCATGCTCTGTTTAAAAAAAAAGATTTTCACACATAAAAATGTACTTTTTAATGCGTAGCAAACAATACCACTCCTAAAATAAGAAAACTTGAAAATGAAATATCCAAAGGGATAAGGATGAGTCCGAGACAATATCTGTAAATTTTTCTTTCTTTATTTAAACACTTCATGATTATAAACATCTTAATCAAATCTTCCTTTTTATCTGCTGTTAACTGCAGTTTATACATACTTTCTGTAGTAAACGTAATCCTTCAATTACATAATCGAACTAGTAATTCTTATGATGTTGTATCACAGAGCATGGCTGCAAGGGGATCAGGGCTGGGAAATAAATATTCTAGAATTTGAGTCCTATCGAAAGAACATGATGATGGGCTGAGTGGGGCAAAGTTGCCTTGTTAGTGTGAAATGAAATTAAATCTATAGCAAAAAGTGATATAGGGTGGGAAGGTGTAGAATTTGTGTGGGTAGAGTTGAGAAACTGCAAAGGAAAAAAGATCCTGATGGAGGTTGTGTACTGTTCTCCGAGCAGTAGTTAGGATATGGAGAAGTAAATAAATTAGGAGATAGCAAGGGCATACAGTAATCCAGAGGACTTTGATATGAAGCTGAACTGCAATAATCAGGTTGATAGTAGGTCTCAAGAAAAGAGACCTTTTTTATATATACGTGAAATTGGGTTTTTGGATTAATTTGTGGTAGAGCCCACTAGGGAGCAGGCAATTTGGCTTTGATGATGTGTTATGAGGCAGAATGGATTAGCGGTCTTAAGGTGAAGGAATCTCAAGGGCACATTGGCCATAATGTGATAGAATTCGCCCTGCAGTTTGTGAGGGAGGAACTGGAATCAGATGCAATGGTATTACCATTGAATACAGTTCGTTGCCAAAGACACAAGGGAAGAGCTGGTCAGATTGATTGTAAGGAGAGCCTAGCAGAGAAGAAGGTGAAGCAGCAGTGGCTGGAATTTCTGGGGGTAATTTCGGAGTAGGTAATTCACAGAAATTTATCCCAAGGAGGAAGAAACATGCTCGGGGAGGATGAGGCAACCATATCTGGAAGTCAGGAACAGCATAAAAGCAAAAGACAAAGTATAAAATGTGGTGAAGATTAGTGGGAACTCTATTAAATACAGCAGAGGATAACTTTAAAAAAAGCATCAAGGGAGGAGAAGATGAAATATGAGAGTAAGCTAGCTAGTAATATAAAAGGATATTGCATAAGTTCGAAGATAAATAAAAAGTAAGAGCGACACAAGAGTGAACGCTGGACCTGGAAACTTAGGTTGGCAAATTAGAAATGGGAAACAAAGAAAGGATAGAGGAACTGAATTGGTACTTTTCATCAATTTTCATAAAGAAAGACACCAGGGTACCAGAACTTCAAGAGAGTCAGGGAGCAGAGGTGAGTGTAGTGGTCATCACTCTGGACAAGGTGCTTGGAGACATGAAAGACCTAAAGGTGGATAAACCACCCAGAACAGATGGATGACACCCGAAAAGTTTAAAAGAGATAGCTGAGGAGAATGTAGAAACATTGGTGGTGATCTTTCAGTCATCACTGGAGTCAAAGAGAGTTCCAGAGAACTGGAAAATGGCTAATGTGACACCCCTGTTTAAGAAGGAAAGGAGGCAGAAGCCAGGAAACTATAGGCTTGTTAGCCTGACCTCAGTCACTGGTAAGATTTTAGAATCCATTATTAAGGATGAGATTGTGAGTACTTAGAAGTGCCTGCTCAAATCCACTGAGTCATCATAACTTTGTCAAAGGGAAGTCAAATCTGGCAAGTCTGTTAAAATTCTTTGAGAAGGTAACAAGTTAGACAAAGGAGAGCCAGTGACCATGACCTATTTGGATTTCCTGAAGGCTTTTGACAAGATGCCACACAGGAGGCTACTAAATAAGATAAGAGTGCGTGGTGTTAGGATCAATGCACTGGCATGGATAGAGAATTGACTGAATGGCAAAAGGCAGAGACTTTTGATAAAGGGTGATTAATGGAGTGCCGGTGACTAGTGGAGTTCTGCAGGGGTCCATATTGGGACCACAACTATTCACAACTACATACATTAATTGTCTGGACTATGAAACTGAGAGCATTGTTGCTAACTTCGTGAATGTCACAAAAATAATGGAGGGGCTGGTAGTGTTGAGAAAGCAGGGAAGCTGAAGAAGGACTTGGACAGGCTAGGAGATTGGGCAAAGAAGTGGCAGATGGAAGACAATCTAGACTTAGGGGTTCAGGTTCATAATTCTTTGACATTTGCGTCACATGTAAATAGGCTGTTTAAGAAGGCGGTTAGCAGACTTGCCTTCATTGCTCAGACCTTTGAGTATAGGAGTTGAAACATCATGTTGAGGTTGTACAGGACATTCTGGAGTATTGTGTCCAGTTCTAGTCGCACTGTTATAGGAAGGTTATAATTAAGCTGGAGAGTGCTCAGAAAGATTTACCAGGATGTAGCCCGGAATGAAAGGTTGAGTTATAAGCAAAGGCTGGATAGGCTGGGACTTTTTTCACTGGAAGACTTAAAAAAGGCATGAGGGACAACTTTTTTCCAGAGAGAATTGTTCATGTTTGAAATGAACTTTAAGAGGAAATGGTAGATGCGAATACAGTTACAATGTTTAAAAGACATTTGGATAAGTACTTGAATGAGAAGTGTTTGGAGGGATATGGGTAAAGCACAGGCAAGTGGGACTAGTTTAGTTTGGGAGTTATGATCGGCGTGGACTGGTTGGACCGAAGAGTCTGTTTCCGTGCTGTACAACTCTGTGGCTATCTGACTCTAACTCCACCATCAACTATCTGAAATCTTTAAATACTCAAATTCCAGTTGTTTTGTGCAGGTCATCATCATGCCCATTCAGCCTAACTGGTCAGGAAACTCAGAAACAGATACACATGTTGAAAATAGAGAAATAAAAACAGAGATATATGCTACACCTACAGATTTCCTGTGGTCTATTTTTAAGTTAAAATTCCTCCTCGGTACCTGGTGTGTCATTCTCAACTGCCAATCAATATGCAACACGTTATGGAACTTTGGCCTGTTTTTCATTGACATTATATGTTTAATGACCTTTGCGCATGTTTGCTGTGGTGCTGACTATCTCACTATTGTATTCACTGTTTCACTGAGGTAGGATTGTATTAGAATTACGACCCCATAGAGATTAATCACATATTGTTTGGAATTTTAGTTGATTTGACAATTCAGTGTCTGCAACCAAAACACGGAGATATGTGGAGGCCATTTTGGCACGTAATAAAGTGCCATTGATAGTGTTTAATCCTTGCAATAAAGATAATATCTAGGTGGCAGTAGTTTGTGACTTGTGCTGTCTGAGAGTTTAATGTTACAAATATGAATGTCAGTCAAAATTAGTGAAAGAAATGGGAAGACAGCTAATTTCTTTGTTTAATCCATCCCAGATATAGACTGTAGGGAAATAGATGGTGATAAATGTCCAGATTACAGAGGAGGAAGTGCTGGATGTCTTGAAATGGTTAAAAGTGGATAAATCCCCAGGACCTTATCAGGTGTACCCGAGAACTCTGTGAGAAGCTAGAGAAGTGATTGCTGGGCCTCTTGCTGAGATATTTGTATCATCGATAGTCACAGGTGAGGTGCCGGAAGACTGGAAATACCACTGTTTAAGAAGGGCGGTAAAGACAAGTCAGGGAACTATAGACCAGTGAGTCTGACCTCAGTGGTGGGCAAGTTGTTGGAGGGAATCCTGAGGGACAGAATGTACATGTATTTGGAAAGGCAAGGACTGATTAGGGATAGTCAACATGGCTTTGTGC
>NC_057713.1:67174939-67210079 GCF_004010195.1 Chiloscyllium plagiosum
TGTGAAACTTGAAAGGGTTCAGAAAAGATTTACAAGGATGTTGCCAGGGTTGGAGGATTTGAGCTATAGGGAGAGGTTGAACAGGCTGGGGCTGTTTTCCCTGGAGTGTCAGAGGCTGAGGGGTGACCTTATAGAGTTTAAAAAATTATGAGGGGTATAGATAGGATAAATAGACAAAGTCTATTTGGGGTTGGGGAGTCCAGAACTAGAGGGCATAGGTTTAGGGTGAGAAGCGAAAGATATAAAAGGGACCTAAGGGGCAACTTTTTCACACGGAGGGTAGTACGTGTATGGAATGAGCTGCCAGAGAATTGGTGGAGGCTGGTACAATTGCAACATTTAAGAGGCATTTGGATGGGTATATGAATAGGAAGGGTTTGGAGGGATATGGGCCGGGTGCTGGCAGGTGGAACTAGATTGGGTTGGGATATCTGGTTGGCATGGACAGATTGGACCGAAGGGTCTGTTTCCATGCTGTACATCTCTATGACTCTATGACACTGGTATGTCAGCCAGGCAAAAATATATGTAGCAACTTTGTAACAGAGCACAAGGTTCACAGTGGGGCTAAAGTAGAAGTATGGAGTACACAGTAATCATGGAACTTCGTGACTGATGGATATAGTTTTGAAAATCAGCAACATGTCTTCAGTTACTCTATTGGCAGGTGACTCAGAGGGTGACCACTGTGTTCATTTAGAACTTAGGGATGAGATTGACTAATATTCTGAACTTTATATGGCTAATCAGGATTTATTTAAGCAATTGGTATAGTTCTGTGTCGTTGTTGCTACTGTATAGGATGAGGTCTAAATGTCATTGCTACAAGAAAATCTGAAAATCTTTCAATGGAGAAAACTTTTTTTTAAAAGAAGTAAAATAAATGCTAAGGGAGAAAACAGTGTAGTATACATAGACAGTTCTACAATAGATAAAATATTTTTTGAGGAAATGATTAACTTGATGGAGAAAGGAATATCAATGATAAGGTTCTGCACAAGAGATTGTTAACATAGAAACATAGGAAGTAGGAGCAGAAATAGGCTATTCAGCCTTTTGAACTTGCTCCACCATTCAATATGATCGTGGCTGATCCTTTATCTCAATGTCATATTTCTATTTTCCTCCTATACCCCTTGATGCCTTTAAAATAAGCTATTTCTATTTTTTGAAATATATAACATATTAAAATAAAAGCACAAAAAGTTGGAGATGAAGTTGGTAAATGCTTTTAAATATTGGAGACCATAGTACAGATAAGGGGACTGTATTCTGTTTAGTGGCATATGACATGATGTTCCTCAGAATGCAAGTACTTCTCGGGTACTTTCTATAAATGAAATGTCTTCAGGGAAATTCTAAAGCACAATATACTAAAATTGACATTCAGCAAAGTTTCTCATCTTTCTATAAAGATGGCCTCATTAATTATGTTTGGTCTTCTCTGCTTTATGGCACAGACTGAATTGTCTCACTGGCATACCTCAATGTTGGTAGAATTTATTTGAAATTGTATGTAGGGCAATAGTATGGAAATTTTTAACATTGTCACTTTGCCCTATTTAATTACACCAAAGTAGAGTTTGAGGTTCATTTATCTGTATTGATAGGAGAATTCTGATGGACACAAATAGACAAAATGCTGGTCATTCTACCCTCCTTAAAGCTGTTCAGAATATATGATTTCGGGAATAGAAAACATTTCCAGCTTTAATGGTCTTTTCTAAAAAAAAATTCAACTACAATGAGCAAAATGTTACAGGTGTCTGCATTAGAATGAGATGTGTGGATGCATCAAGCGCAAAGGGCTCATCTCGCTCCACTTTTTATGATTTTAGAATTGAATAGAATCCCTACGGTTTGGAAGCAGGCCATTCAGCTCTTGAGTCCACATCAACCATCTGAAGAGCATCCCACACAAACCAACTCCCCCTACCCTATCATCCTGCATTTCCGTGGCTATCTCACTTAGCCTACACATCCCTGGACACAATGGGCAATTTACCATGGCCAATCCTGCACATCTTTGGACTGTGGTAGGAAACCCACATAGACACAGGGAGAATGTGCAAATTCCACACAGAAAGTCACCCAAGGGTAGAATTGAACCTGGGCCCTTGGCACTGTGAGGCAACAGTGCTAACCACTAAGCCACTTTGCAGCTCACAGGTGGCATGGTAAGATTCTCACTAGACAGTGATGAGATGCTAGTTAATGGGGATTGTTGCTTATTAAGTGCCTTAATAATGGCACAACACAAGGTTAATGGCACAACACATTATTAAGTCAATCTCCCATTTCACCAAACTCTCAAAACAAGCTAGGAGGGAAACTCAGGGAAGAAATTAAAACAGCTGTCTGATGAATTCACCTCACTGCTTGTTGTTAACAACATCCATGTTGAAAACAATGTTGCGACATCCCAGGCACATTCCCTCAACATTGGTCATAAGTACACCACATTGACATTAGCATCTGAAATGAGCCAGCCTCCAAAAACTCATATTGCACATCTTCAATCCATTTACAGAATGATTCTGAACTTTAATGTTGCATGTTGGACCACTGTGATAATTCTCATTATAATGCTGCAGCAAGGACATTGTGCACTGAAGGTCACACACTTAGTTCACAGTCTAAATCAGGCTGTATTTCTATGTTCTTTGCTTGCTGTCGTAGTGTTCACTCACTTTGAGTCTACCTCAATGCTCATAGCATTGCCTTGATTTACATTCTTTCACTTTGCCCCTCAGCCAGAGATATCAGATATGTAGAATTATTGTCTAGGTTTACCATTTCACATAGATATGAAGCCAGGAAGCTTGTCATAGCTATCAGCAGGCCTGAGTCAAGTCTAGGAGGATATTCTTTGCACATGGGATTTTTTTTAGATTAGATTACGTTACAGTGTGGAAACAGGCCCTTCGGCCCAACAAGTCCACACCGACCCGCCGAAGTGCAACCCACCCATACCCCTACATTTACCCCTTACCTAACACTAGGGGCAATTTAGCCTGGCCAATTCACCTAACTTGCACATTTTTGGAATGTGGGAGGAAACCGGAGCACCCGGAGGAATCCCACGCAGACACGGGGAGAATGTGCAAACTCCACACAGTCAGTCGCCTGAGGCAGGATTCTGGCACGTTAGTGAAGGACAGCTTCTTATAACCATCGAGAACTTGCTCAGAGCAGTTAGAGTCTGGCTCTCCCCCACCTTGAGGGTTGAGGAGCTGAATGTGGGACATTTCACCACCGATCTTAAATTTTTCTGCCTATTGCAAGCTGATTTTCTTCAAGAATAAGAGGGAGGCCTGTATTGTGGGAAATGAAAATGGGTGGCAAAGCTGTTATTTTCGGTACATCTGGGAAGGTGTCCGCATGTGAGTAGGCAGCATAGAGGACATGCAGCATTAGTGGTGTTGAAAGTTGGAGTGTGTAAAAGTCATTGGGGAAGAGGTTGTAGGCAACATTAAGAGTGATAGAGAATGAACCTTGGTGGAAAGTAGCAGAAGTAGTGGGTGTGCATATCAGAAAGAAGATGGTGTCACTTAGGTTGAAAAAGTGGAGAAGGTCATGGACCTGTTTTCAACACTGTTGGGCATTCCTCCAATGGGCTATGACTGCTTTAACTGACATAGCAACCAGACATTTATTTTAATTGGTTCTGATTTGGATTTTGCCAATCAATTTAACTGTTGCAACTCACATTAAAGTGGACTTTCCAGCATGTGCATTCTCCTGGACACTGGCCTATGAATTTTCTTACTCAAGTCAGATTTTGTAGGGGTCCTTTGCTGTGTCAAGTCCACAAACCAGCAGCAACTAAAATGGCTTGCCAGTATAGATCCTGAAGAACCTCTTAGCCACTTGGCTGAGACTCGGCTTTGTTGTGGGGTTTTGCTGTGGACTGGTTTAGGGTCCCTCTGCTCAGGATATGCTCTGCGTGAGGCTGTGCAATTCCCTATACTCAAGTGGTGTTCCCCAAACTCAATTAGAGAGGTGAGGGTGTCCACTTCCTCTGGGATGCCCTGTAGCTGCAACACTCCACTTGCCGTATTTTCTAATGACAAAGACAGTTGTAGTACCTGTTTGAAGTCCAGTTGGGCTTTATCTAATTGGCAGTTTTGCATGATTACCTCATTAATTCCACATGCAAAATGGTCTTTCAAAATCTCATTCAGGGTTAACCCAAAATTACATGACTCTGCTAGTCGTCTTAAGATCATCAAAAATCGAGGTACGAATTCCTCTGGTTCTCAAGCAGCTGAATAAAACCAGTAGTGTCCCAGAATTAGAGAAGGTTTGGGTTCATAATATTCCTTAACTAAATCTGTTAACTCTTGAAAGGCTTTCATATCTGGTGCCTCAGGGAAAGTATAGCTCCTATTAACCGAAAATGCTGCAAGTCCATAAGCAGTCTAAAGGATTACTTGTTGCTTTTCATCTGCCCAATGTCATTAGCTCGGAAAAAATCACATACTTTCCACATACCTGCCCAGTCTTCAGCAGAATGAATTGAGTCAAGCTTCCAAAGACAAGGCATGATGTCAGAAATGTTTACCCCAACTCAAAGGCAACTGTTGTGAGTGAATTCTCCTCAGGCACATATTGTTTTCGCTCGTTGCCACTGAATTAACTGCACAGGAGTCGGTATCCTGTCACCAAGTCACCCTTTATTTACGTGTGCACAGTACATTTGCTTTGACCAGCCAGCTCAAAGCCGGTCCCTAGACGAGGGAGACCTTCTGAATCTCCTGTCCATCTTTTTTTGTGTTCAAACTATTCATTGACCAGCTGCTAGTGATTTTTCCAACATAGTTTTGTTTTTAAAAATGGCTTTCCCTATTTGAGCTGAATTTCCAATCCATTACTCAAAACTTTTTATTTTTGCCTCCTCTGTATTATTTACCTGAAATAATTGCACAAAGGATGTTATCCCATCATGAAGACCCCCTTTATTTGAATGTGCACTGTACACTGGCTCCAACCAACCAGCTTCAAGTCAGTTCCTAGACTCAGGGGACCTTCTGCATCTCCAGTTTATTTTAATTTTTTTTTTCTAAGTCAGTCTCCAGATTGAGGAGTCTGTTTCAATCTCCCATTTATACCTACCAGACAGGACTCCCTCATTAGTCCAGTTTAACCCCAATCAAGGATCTCATAATTAATGAGATCCACTTGGCCCTGGTTCCAATTCACAATATTATTAGAGTCATAGAGTCTACAGGATGGAGACAGGACCTTTTGCCCAAACTGGTTCATGCTGACCAAAATGTCCATCCACGCTAACCCCATTTCCCTGCACTTGGCCCATTATTTTCTAATACTTTCCTATCCATGTATTTGTCCAAATGCAATTTAAATATTGTTAATGTACCCTCTTCAGACACTTCTGCTGGCAGCTCACTCCATATGTGTATCACCCTCTGTATAAAAAACGTTGCCCCTCAGGTTCCCTTTTATTCTTTCCCCTCTAATGTTAAGCTGATGCCTTCTAGTCCTCGATTCTCCAACTCTGGCAAAAAGAGTGAATGCATTCACTCTACCCATGCTTCACATGATCTTATACACTTCTATAAGATGACCCCCACCCCCTAATTCCCCAGTCTCCCATGCGCTAAAGAAAAAGCTTGTCCAACCTCTCCCTTTAACTCAGACGGTTGAGTCCTGGCAACATCATTGTAAATTTCTTCTGCATTCTTTCCAGTTCAATAACATCTTACCTACAGCAAGGTGACCAAAATTGAACATAATACTCCAGGTGCAGCCTCACCAATGTCTTGTACAACATAACTTCCCAGCATTTATACTCAATGCACTGACTGATGAAGGCCACTGTGCCAAAAACATTCTTCACTGCCCTGTCTACCTGTGACTCCACTTTCAGAGAACTATTTACCTGAACTCCAAGGTCCCTCTGTTCCACTACACTCCTTAAGGACTCCTACCATTCACCATGAAACTCCTACCTTGTTTTGACTTTCCACAATGCAAGACCTCACACTTATCTATGTTAAACTCCATTTGCCATTTCTCGGTCCGCTTCCCTAGCTGATCAAGATCCTGCTGCAATTTCTGAAAACCTTCCTCACTGTCCACGATACTGTCTATTGTATACCAAACTTACTAAGCATGTCTTGTACATTCTCATACAAATCATTGATATAGATAACAAACTGTAATGGGCACAGCACTGACCCCTGAGTCACACCACTAGTCATAGTGAGGGGCAGGTGATGTAACATATATCAGCTGTTAATAGAGTTTTAAAAAATTTCCATTGAAACAAAGAAAAAAGGAGCAGGTGTAGGCCATTTGGACCTTCAACCTTGCACTGCCGTGTATGCTATTGATCAGTATTCTGATCCCACTTTGTCTCTTCCACTATTACCTTCTACTTCCGACCATCAAGCCAGTTATGTACCCAATTTTCCAGCTCCCCCTGTACTCCATGCCATCTAACCTTCTGGAGCAGCCTACCATATGGAGCCCTTTTAAAGGGCTTACTGAAATTCATATAGGCTATGTCTATCGCCTGGCTCTTGTCAACCTTACTGGTCACTTCATCAAAGAACTCTTTGTGTGGCATGATCTCCCACGCATAATGCCGTGCTGACTATTCCTTGTCAAACCATATCTTTTCAAATGCATGTATATTTTATCCCTCAGAATCTTCTCAAGTAACTTAACTACCACAGATGTTAGGCTTACTGTTCTATAGTTCCCAGGTTTTTCTTTGCAGCCCTTCTTGAATAAGGGCACAGCATTTGCTAACCTCCAGTCCTCCAGGACCTCACCCTTGTCTAACGATGATGCAAAAATATCAGGCAGGGCCTCCATAATTTCTTCTCTAGTCTCTTGCAGAGTTCTTGGATATATCTGGTCAGGACCAGCAGATTTATCCACTTTCATACATTCTAATACATCCAACACTTCCCCTACTGTGATATGGACTGTCCCCAAGATGTGACCACTAAGTTCCCCAAGATCTCAAGTCTTCATGTCTTTCTTCACAGTAAACATAGAGGAAAAGTATTCATTGAAGACCTCGTTCATCTCCTGTGGTTCTACACATACATGTCCACTTTGGTCCTTGAGGGGTCCTACTTCTTAAGGCTAAAAGAATCAAAGGGTATGGGGGAAAACGTGGGATCAGAGTACCTGATCAATTGCATACAAAGATAGTGCAAGCTTTAAAGTCCAAATGGCCTATACCTGCTCATTTTTTCTTTGTTTTGATGGACATTTTTAAAAAATCTATTAACAGCTGATACATGTTACATCACCTGCCCCTCACTATTACTCTCCCAGGCATGAATATGGATGACAGCTCAAGTTATACCTTGCACCTGAAAAATCATCCTCATTCTAAGCCAACACTCATATCATCAAGTTATCACTTAAAGAGCTCTTCAGATCAGTGTCCTGTGCCTGACTGTCTTTCAATTATATATCAATGTCTTTCCTTCTTCCACAATGCCAGAGTTGTGGCTTTTTTTTCTACAGTGAATCCACCATCAGTATTTATTGGTTCACTGTTGACCAGCACCTTAATTAGACCAGTGATTTTAACACCATGACTGTGAGAGAAGAATGGTAAATACTCTGAGACCAATGGTTCACCTGACTATTCAAAGTCCCAAATTCATGTGCAAATCTCAACCAGGTATATGATCACATACCCAGTCCATAACAGATGAGTACAACTGTAACAATGCTCCAAATAAATCATGCAATGTAAAATGTGTGCATCTGCACACCTTTGTCATTGGATTTGATATCCACCCTTTCAATCATTGGGATGTTGTCATTGTTCTATTTGCTTTGTATAAAACACATGTATTCCAGCAAATTTCTGCCATCATGACATTCAAGCATGGCTAACACAGAAGTTAGGTTTGAATAAGGTTAATGAAAAGGTCTACATAGTTGTCAGAAAGAATAATAAACTTGATGATTGAGCGGATTTTACAGTATTTCAAAGGAGGCCAAGAAGCTGATTAAAGAAAGGGGGAATGGAATAAATGTAAATTAGCAAAAAACATAAAAATGGCCAAGAAAGGCATCTATAGGTACATAAAAAGGAAACGTTTGACTAATTCAAATGTTGGCCATTATGGGCAAAGTCAAAAGAATTTATGATGTAGAACAGATAAATAGCAATGAGGTTAAAATATTACTTTGTATCTGTCTTCATTGAGAAGGATGCAAGTTATCTCCAAGAAAAGTGGGTCTCCTAGTACCTGAATCCCAAAATGTTAGTATGCAGGTACAGCAAATAATCAGGAAAGGTATATTTTATTGCAAAAGGAATTAAATGCAAGAGTAGGGACCTTATGATTCAGTTATACAGGACATTGGTGAGACTGCATCTGGAATGCTTTGGTGTTAGTTTCAAGATTTAATAGACTAATACCTGGAATGAGCATATGAGTAAAGGCAAGACAGGCTAGGCCTGTATCCTTTGGAATTTAGAAAAAGCAGCAGTGCTTTAATTGAAACATATAAGATCCTGAGGAGACTTGTTTGATGGATATTTCCTCTTGAGGGAAAAACTAGAACAAGGGGACATAGTTTTAAAGTGGGCACCTATTTAAAACAGTCAAGATTAGAATGGTGCTGGAAATTCACAGCAGGTCGGGCAGCATCCGAGGAGCAGCAAAATCGACGTTACAGGCAGGAGCTCTTCATCAGGATCCTCAGATGCTGCCTGACCTGCTGTGCATTTCCAGCACCACTCTAATCTTGACTCTAATCTCCAGCATCTGCAGTCCTCACTTTCACCTATTTAAAACAGATGAGGAAACATTTTTTTCCTCTGAGGGTTGAGATTAATTTCTTCTTCAAGATTACCAAAAAGATGAAGCATTATCAGGGGCATGCTGGGATGTAGTGTTGAGGTTAAAATCCTATCACCCATGAACTTATTGAACAGTAGAGCAGGCTCAAAATGCTGAGTGGCCCATTCTTGTTCCTTGTTCGTATATTCATAAAATGTCAAACATCTCCCTCAACTTTTGTATTAATGCCCATGCCATTCAAAGGCTTGATTTTGATTTCATATTTTTATTGCATTCAAAGTTAGCCATCTACCATAGTGGGATTTGATCCTATGTCCCTGGAACATTAGTCTTGGATATGACATTGTATGAAAAAGTCACTGAAGTGGTTGATGAGCCATTACCATATTGAATAACTGTGTAAGCTTGGGAGGCTGAATGACCTCCTGTGTTCCTCTGTTCCCTGTATGTTTAACCCAAATAAGAAACAGAGCAGGAATGTCATTGATACTCAATCACCTTGACATTCCCCTTGAAATCACATACCATCCTACTGTTCCATCATCATTCAAAGTTTTGTAATTTTCTACCCGACAGCATCATGCTTAAATCTACTGTTACCATAGTTCAAGGAGATGGCCTACTTTATGATCAAATTGGAGTGGGTAGTGAGTGTAGCTTTGAGTGTGATTAATCACTTATGGCACTGCAGTCAGGACCATTGAGCAGTATTGCTGAAATTAATGTGCATTGTCATTGTCATCCATACACTTAACAACAATGTGCAGAAGTAAAGAGCTTTTTTGATTGTGCACATGATGCAATTTTGTTTTGGTGCCCTCATTTTAAATCTAGTCACCCTACTGCTGGAGCAATGAGCAGTTTGTTTCCTTAAGTACAACATTCCTCTTGCTAAAAACAAACTGGGTTATTTGAACTGCTGCAGACCCAAAGTGAGTGAACCATTACTGCAGAACATAATTCTGAAAATGGCACTTTTGCATAAAGCTTGAAATGTGTTGACCTTTAAAATGTAAACATAAAAACTTGTGCTGATGGTGCAGTATTTTCCAGCCTACTATACATGCCACTGAAAGTGGGCAGAGGTAATGTTTCTGCCCTTTTTCTTTGTTTGTCCGTATATATCTCAACAATTAATGAGTGGATTTAAGTAATGCTTGCTGTGCCCCTTTGGGCCATACGTGGTTCTGAAATATCTTTGAAGGATCCACAGGTAGGGTGAATTGACTCAATTTTAAAATGTTGTGGGTTCTTTCATTTCAAATATTATGAATTGCCTAAGCTGCTGTGGTGGAGATCAACACAGCTGTCAAAATCTGAGCAGAGTTTTCTGTTCTGGATGGAGGCTTGCTCTCTGAGCTGGAAGATTCGCTTTCAGCTCAGCGAGCAAACCTACATCCAGAACCTTAACGTGAGCTACAAATCTTCTCCAAAACTCGCTCAGAGTGTTCTGTGTCGATTGGCCTGAAGCATTTGTAGTAAGTTGGAAATTTTCAATAAAAAGAGCTCTTTTTTTCTGTTTGTTAGTTCCTGTGCATTGATAAGGCAAAGAAATGCCTCAGGAAAGAGGTGCATAATTGTAACAAGATTAGGTTATGCTCTGGTTTTCTTTACTCATTATTAATTTTAACAACTGGAACTGGTAGATGTTACAAATCAGTATGTTGGCCATTGTATTTAATTCTCTAGCTTCCTTCTCATCAAGCAAGGCTTCAGTTAGAGATAGCTAATTCAGAGTATTTCTCCCATTCAAAATATTTCTTAAAATATTTAACATAATATTTTTTATTGTGTTTATTATCTAGAAGATATCACAATTGTTATGACATGGGGTAAACCCTCCTGCTTTTTTTAAACCAGCAACAAAGACAAGATTTATCCCATGCAGCAGTCTGTGAAAATTCAATAGGACAAGAACTAGTTAAATTAAAAGTAACAGCTTTATTTCTTAAAGTATAACAGAGAATAATTAACTAACAGTATTTACAACTCCTTCCTCTAACCTATCTTTCACCTTCCCTTCCCCAAAATAGGCTGATAAAACTCTCAGATAAGATTTACAGAACAAAACTCCTTATCTCAAAACTAGGCACATTTCGGTTTTCCTCTGTATTCCTGTCTTCTTTTCTTCTTCTTCAGGATTCTGCTTCATAGGTTACTGATCAATAAAGATATCTTTAAGAGAGCTATTTTTCAGGCAGTCTTTACATGTTGGTACCTTGGTAGTTCTCCTCTCAACTGTTCAACTTTCTCCAGTCTTATAACTCCAAAGCATCAGATTGTGTCAATATACTCAATTCAAACTTCATTGGAGGTGGGTACTTTGAGGTATAATTTAAACTTACTGGTCAAATTTGAATTTTTTTTTGTCTCCAAGCAACCAGCTAATCAAGTTCTTCAACCAAATCGGAATCAGAATCCCTACAGTGTGGATATATGTCCTTCGGCCCAACAAGTCCACACTGACCCTCCGAAGAGTAACCCACCCAGATCCATTGCCCTACCCTATAGTTACTCCTGACTAATAACCTCCACTATGGGCAATTTAGCATGGCCAATTCACTTAACCCGCACATCTTTGGATTGTGTGAGGAAACCGGAGTACCCGGAGGAAACCCATGCAGATACGGAGAGAATGTGCAAACTCCACACAGTTGCCTTAGGCTCGACTCGACCCCAGTTCCTGGGTGCTGTGAGGCAGCAGTGCTAACCACTGAGCCACAGTGCTACCCCATAAATGTTACATTATTTTTTCAGAACACTTGGTGCTGTCAGGTAGTTTTTGCTAGCTTTTAACTCTCTTAAAGATACAGTACACCCAAATCTTCATAACACAATATTGTGACATGCTGCTGAATGCTTATATTAGAAATTGCAATGATGCAATGATTTATTCTATTCATCTAGTAGTCTTTGTTTATAGCTGAGTATATCAGTAAGTCATGAGAATAGGGGCAAGAATTTTGGTTTTGGCCAGGATGCCAACATTAGAGTTAAATGGGGGTCTTGACCTCATATTCATTCAGAAACGATCACCAAGATCACAACAATCACCAGGCAGCTGACCACTTGCTTGAATTAGCTAACTGATGGCCAAAGGTAGGCTCACTGTCTAATTATGAATGATGGGTTGGCTCTCAAAGCTGAAGTGCCTCAAGCTGAAACGGAACAGCAGCCAAGAGTTCAGGTTAAGGCAGCTTTGTTTGGGTCAATTATTCCCAGATCCCTGAAGTCAGCAGAGCACGCGAATAGGATTGTTAAGAAGGCATGTTGTGGCACAGAGTTGAGGAGCAAGGATGTAATGTTGGAGTTGTACAGATTATTGGTTAGACCACAACTGGAGTTTTTTGTGCCATTCTGGTCAACTCACTACGTGAAGGATGTGAAAGCACTGGAGTGGTTATAGAAGAGATCCATCAGGAGGTTACATGGGATGGAGAAATAGAGATATAAGGAAAGACTAGATGGGCTTGGATTAGTTTCTTTAGAGAAGCAAATCCTGAGGGGTGATACGATTGAGATGTAAAAGGTTATGAGGGGTATGAACAGAGTGAATAGAGAACAGCTTATTCCCCTTAGTTGAAGGGTCAATCATGAGGAGGCATAGTTTTAGGGTAAGGGGCAAGAGATCCACAGGGGATTTGAGAAAAAAAACCTTTTTCAGTCAGTGGGTAGTGGGAATGTGGAATACATTCAAAAAATATTTTGAAATGCATTTGAAATATAACGTTCTACGATATGGGACAAGTGCAGGAAATTGGGATTAACGCCCCTTCAGTTGTAGTTATGTCAGTGCAGACTCAATGGGCTGAAGTGCCTTTGCTGCACTATATGATTCTAAGACTTCAATTTTAAATCATGTATTATTTTACAACTTACCTCAGTGCTCAAGCCACAATAATGGAAGGGAAAGTGTCTATCTGCACAACACAGCTATAACATGGTACACTGTTAGGACTTCAAAACTTATCCAGAATAATGGCATCCCTATATCTATTGTTGGAGGCTGCCTCCAGGCAGCTGATCACTTGCGAATTGGTAATAGCCTTTGTTAATAGCCTCCATCTGGGAAAATGGTCCAAAGTGATGCTAACAGGGATGTCACTAAGTCCAAGCGCGCATTTCCATATCTGCCTGTTTCTAAGTCCACCCTTGTGTCAGACTGAAAATTTAGCAAAGACTTCCCACTCAGATGCCTTTTAAATTTTGTAATCTTACCAGCCTTCACCGCTTCCTCTGGCAGCTCATTCCATACACACATGACGCTCTGCGGGAAAAAGTTGCCTGTTAGGTCTCTTTTAAATCTTTCCCCTGTCACCCTAAACTTATGCCCTCTAGTTTTGGACTCATCTACCCCTGGAAAAAGACCTTGTCTATTTACCTTATTCAGGACCATCATGATTTTATAAATGTCTATATGGTATTCTCTCAGCCTCCCAATGCTCCAGGGAAAATAGCCCCACCCGATTCAGCATCTCCCTATAGCTCAAACCTCGCAATATCTTGTAAATCTTTTCCTAATCCTTTAAAGCTTCACAACATCTTTCCTACAGCAGAGAGACCAGAATTGCACACAATGTTCCAAAAATGGCCTAATCAATATCCTGTATAGCCACAACACAACCTCCTAACTCCTTTACTCAATGTACTGACCAATAAAGGCAAGCTTACCAAATCCCTCCTTCACTATCCTATCTACCTGCGACACTACTTTTAAGGGATCATGAACCTGCATTCCAAGGTCTCTTTGCTCAGCAACACTCCACAGGACCTTACCATTAAATGTATAAGTCCTGCTCTGTTCTTGCTGATCTTTTAGTGGCCTCCTATTCCGTCCTTAGTTACCCTGTTGTCCTCAATATATTTGCAGAATCCTTTTGGATTCTCCTTAACCCTATTTGCCAAAGCTATCTCATGTCTCATTTTTGTCCTCCTAATTTCCATGTTAAGAATGCTGATACTGCTTTTACACTCTTCTAGGGAATCACTCGATTTCTGGTATATCGGACGCATCTATATCTGATGTATGATTCCTTGTTATTCTTGACCAAAGCCTCAATTTGTCTAATCATCCAGCATTCCCTGCACCAACCAACCCTAACAGGAACACACTGCCTCTGGACTCTCGTTATGTAATTTTTGAAGTCTTCCTATTTTCAAGCTTTCCTTTTACCTGCCAACATTGCCATTCTAAAAGATGAGAGACTTAATAAACAATCCAGGTCTTTTTCTATATATCATCTCAGTTGCATCACACTGTAAACGTTTGCTATAAATTCGGTGTCTCACGATCTTATATTCCTCAACCACCTGATGAAGGAGCAGCGCTCTGAAAGCTAGTGCTTCCAAATAAACCAGTTGGACTATAACCTGGTGTTATGTAATTTTTGACTTTGTTGTCTTATATAGTTCACTTCTACCCCAGGACACATTCCAATGATCTAAAAATGTGAATCTTTCTCCCCTGCACCAGCTCCTCAGCCATGCATTCATCTGCTCTATCCTCCTGTTCTTACCCTCACTAGCTCATGGCACTGGGAGTATTCCAGATTTTGCTACCTTCAAGGACCTACTTTTTAAATTCCTGCTTAACTTCCTAAATTCTCTTCACAGAATCTCACCCTTTTCACTTCTTATGTTATTAGTTCCAATGTGAAGAATGGCCTCCTGCTGGTCCCAGTCTCCTTTGAGAATAGTCATCACCTCTTCTGCGATATTTATGCTCCTGGTTCCAGGGAGACAATATACCATTCTGATGTCTTGCTGTCAGCCATAGAATTGTCTGTCCGTGCCTCTAACTAGGCAGTCCCCTATCACAATTGATCACTTGGAATCCGACGTACCCCTCAGTACATTAAAGCTCATCTCCGTACCAGAAACCTGGCTGTCAGTGCTACATGCCCCTGACAATCCGTCATCCCGTACATTTTCCAAAACAGCATGCTTATTTGAGATGGGCACAGCCACTTCCAAAGTTATAGTGCGATCCAGAAGATTGGCCAAGTTATTTTCAATCTATTTTGTTCAATGCCTGTCACCAGAAGATATAGGAGAATGCTGTTTTTTTTCAATGACTTGCAAATAAAAGCACACTGATATTTACATCAATATGTAAAACCTGAAAAAAATGCATTGTACTTTCAGCTTAGTTTGTTCCTGGCTTGACCTAGAATATTATATCTGTCTTTTGGATTGTTGCAACTGTTCATTGGGGATTGTCATTAGTTGAAGGTACCACAAAATGATCTACCAAGTGCAGTTATACTACATCTGCAACATGTTTTGATTGTTTCCTTTACAAGATTGCCTCCAATAAGTGCAATAATGATACTGAAAATTCTAATGTAAAGGATATTTCATTAACAAAAAAACTTTTCACCAATTGCCTCAAAGTGAGCAGGAATAAGCCATTCACTCCCTGAGCCATTCAGCAAAAGCGTGATTGACCTCCCACCTCAAAGCCATTCTTCTGCACTGTCCAATGTTCCTTGGCATCATTAATATCTAGAAATCTGTCAGTTTCTTTCTTGAAAATACTTAGTGACCGAGTGTCGACAGCCCTAACTGGTGGAGAATTCCAAAGATTCACCAACATTCGAGTGAAGGAATGCCCCTCATCTCAGTCCTAAATTACCTATTTCTTAATCTGAGACTGCACCACATAAATTAGATTCCCTTATATTTTGTGCTGGTTACATCTTCAGCCATGTTTACTCTGCTCAATCCTACCAACCTTTTTTATGTGTCCAATTTTTTTTTAAAAGTATGGTCCTTGTTTGAGTGTAGAAACACATTACTACTTGCATGGTTTAGGAGCAACAATTTTGAAAACTGCTCCACACTTACATTTTATCAAACGTCGAGCCTGTACTTTCAAACTCAACATCTTTTACCATAGTGTTAGCTCTCATACTGTTCCATGGGAATCTGGGTCTGGTGGTTGATTCAGGTGACCTTTATTTGTCTAATTTATAGCACAGTTACAGTATACAGCAAAAAAGACTCTCAACACCGACCCTCCCCAACCCCCCCCCCCCACACACACACACAGTTGATGCTATTAGTCAGCGGTGCTGAGATGTTCCTCTGTAATTGGCTGTCTCAAACAGCATCCCACACAGTCAATTTCAATGTATTTTCAATTAAGACCACTGAACAATAAAGAGATGGACAGGTTGGTGGGATCCACCCATGATCATAATGTTTTCATAAACTTTCTTATCTTTCTTCTTGGGACTTATGACAATGAATATTGAATTCAAGTAACATTTGCCAGAACTGCCAATTAATTAGATCAGGAACTTTTAAATTTCTCATTACAGACAATATAAAAGAATATTGACTTTTGATCAGTACCAACAAAGTTATGTGGTTACACCAAATGTTAGAATTCTTTAGCTAACAAGTTGTGTTTCCAATGTCTGATAATCTCTACCGTCCCTGTAATGATAAGTGGTGGGGGGGGAGGGGGGTGGCGGGGGTCACTTCTACTGCCTGAAACTGGTTTGAATTTTTTTCTCCAATGCTTTTGTATAGACGTAGATCCAAAACTAGTTCAGAATCTATATCTATGATTAGCTGAAGGATTTTCACTAAAACCTACTCTTAATATTGTAACAGTTGAGTAAATAATTCAAGAGGAACAATTAATTAGTGTGAAATGTTCTTATCTATGTAACCAATTACAGCTGTACATTCTATCTCAGCCAGTAACCCTGATTCTTACAGAGCTGCTTTTGTGCTACTTGGTGAGACTCCATTAAGCAAATATTTTCCCCCACACTCTAACTACGGTCAGCCAGGTTTTGCTGCATTCCATTTGCCATTTTGTGCCGTTCAGTCATGGTTAGCTCTAACACACAGTTTATGAATCCACTTTATGAAAGATATTCTTCTAGTAGCATTTTCTTACTTCAAATATCATTATAAGTAGTGACAGATACTGCCTTAAATATATAGAACTGAATCCTTTTTGAGGCACAACTTTTTTTGTTTGTTCAGATTATTTTAGTTGATCTCGGAGAGATATATAAAATTCGCATAGGGCATGACAATAGTTCAAATAAACCTGGCTGGTTTCTAGAAGAAGTAAAGCTGAAGGAGTTTAATACAGGACGGGTTATCTGTCTTCCTGTAAACCGTTGGCTAGATGACAATCAGGATGATGGAGATGTATGGAGGGAATTTCCTATTGCCAAACCAGGAGAAAAGCACCTTCCAGGTGAGTGTCTCTGTTTGTTACATTTGATTTGATTTGATTTATTGTCATGCATATTTTGTTACAAAATACAGTGAAAAGTGTTGCTACCATGGGCGCCTTCTTAAAACATAGAAAAATGAATCAAAACATAGAATATAAAGGCAGAAGAATGAAGAAATAAAGAAAAAATGTTCCCTCCTATGGGCAATGGGCCTGGTAGGTAGGCATGAATCCCTTTCACCATGCTGTTGGAACAGAAATCACCACTCTTCAGTACCATCGATGCCCTTGCCATTATGAATCTTTGCTGGACCCCCCAATGCAGATGTCACCGATACCACCGGGTAGCACATCAGCCCAAGCTTGACTCTGCTGCTGCCATGAGTCTGCTTTGGGTCCAACTCACTGATGCAGCCGCTGCTTATGCAACAGGATTTTCTACTGGACTTAGACTCACCTCCACTACTGCCTCCACGAATCTCCACTGGATGTAGATGCCACGAGGAACCTAACCTCGTCTCCACCGAATCTACACTGAGTTGGCATTATGTGTGCTTTGTTGATGCAAAAGCCACCGGAAATCCAAACTCTTTCTGCCACCACTGCTATGAATCCACACTGAGCCCACTCAAGTCCACTCTGGGCCCACTTGCCACTGCCAATGTTGTTGCCCTAATCAAGCTCTTCAACAAGCAGTAAGTAAAATAAAAGAGGAAGAGAGCAAAAAAACAGAATCGAGAGGGTAAAAGAAAAGTAAAGAAAAGCGGGTGGAGGCGACGTGAAACCCTATTCCACCACCAATAATGTTGCTATAATATTGTTATTAAGGTCTTCATTTTTCTCCCAACTTAGAGATTTCTGAATGTTTAGGTTGTTGAATATCCACAGCCCACAATATCAACACTTGGTTGGAACATTCACATTGAATCAATCAGACATTGAGATCAACAGCACAGAAAAAGGCTGTTCAGCCCATCACATCCGAGCTAGTGAAAAACAACAATCTAACTAATGGAACAGTCAAATTGCTTAGCAACATCCAAATCAGAACCAATCTGGTTGAATAGTTTGGTTAAATAGTCACCCGGTTGTACTGGAGATCAATATCGGCTCAGCCATTTCAGTGATCGCAGAACCAATCTTGAATAAAGTTTGCTGTAGACTCCAACTCTTAAGTTTGCGCAAAACTTTGGCTAGACTGAGAATCTATACTGGCTAAACCCCACAGATTAAGGGTAAATCTTTGGTTCCAGTCTCTTATGAGAAGCAGCTGGTTCAGTTAACATTAATTGTAGTAAAAGGCTTTGTCCCAAGCTTGATATGGTAAAATTGGTTAAGAAAGATTCACTGCTGAAAAATGTGTTGCTGGAAAAGTGCAGCAGGTCAGGCAGCATCCAAGGAGCAGGAGAATCGACGTTTCGGGCATAAGCCCTTCTTCAGGAATGAGGAGGGTGTGCCAAGCAGGCTGTAATACTAAGTACCTATAATTACATTTGGAACATTGTCTAGGAGTCCAAGTAGCAAATGCTGTTTCATTGAGGTGGCAGATGCATCGCCGGTAGTACTGCCCCTGGAAGAATCCATAATGGTTTGAAATTTTGCGGACTCACTTTCAGTCACAGCTGACAGTGTCAGACTTTGGACACACAAAGATCTGGTCCTGTCAAAACTGAAACAGGTGGTGGTGGTGTGAGAAACCAAAGGGCCGTCATAACCAGAATTGAAATCTTTTTGAACCTGGAGAGACCTGCATAGGATGGCATTTTATTATGGGAAGCAAGAGGAGTTTCCCAAACGAATGCTCACTGAAGTCTACCAGGGTCATCCAGAGGTCTCCAAATGAAGAATTTGATGACAAGTTATGTCTGGTGGCCTGGATTGGCTGCAGACATAGCTGCATTGGTTGGGCAGTACCCAGAATGCCAACAAGGACAAAAACTACTGCCAGCAGCTCACCCTCATTCCAGGGAATGGTTAGGTAAACGTGGACTCAGTTATACGTCGACTATGCAGTTCCTTTCATGGGTTCAATTTCATTGTGAATGCTCACTCAAATTGGCTGGCTGCACATAGAGTTCAGACAGAGGGACGATAACAGGTAAACTCCATGCATCTTTTGTAGTCCATGGAGTCTGTGAAGTGTTGGTCATAAATAATGGACCATCATTTACCAGCAGGGAATGTAAGCATT
Organism: Chiloscyllium plagiosum; assembly: GCF_004010195.1. NCBI lineage: Eukaryota > Metazoa > Chordata > Chondrichthyes > Orectolobiformes > Hemiscylliidae > Chiloscyllium > Chiloscyllium plagiosum. The sequence goes on from NC_057713.1 coordinate 67,194,135, forward strand.
TCTTAAAGTTGAATGGCATTCGGTGTGTAAGGACAGTTGCATAACATCCATCATTCGATGGTCTGGCAGAAAGAGAAGACCAAGCTTTGAAGACAGACTTAAGAAACAACCCACAACTTCACTAGATACCAAACTGTCCCTGCTTCTATTTGATTGTAGGACCAACTTTCATGCTACACAGATGGTTCCAGCGGAGTTGGTAATGGGGAGAAGATATCACACCAGGTGAAATCTAATCTTCCTGGACCTGGGAGAGTGGGGAGTCATGTAAAACGGCATCATAAATGCCAATGCCAGACACAAGAGTCCACTAAGTGAGAGAGAGAGTTTACTTTAAGTTTAGCATACAAAGTTTGGTCTCAGAACCAAGGGAATGGCCCTGCATGGTTAAGAGGCATTGGCAAAGCAGGGCCAGGTCCAGTGATGTATAAATTTTGAGTAGGTGGGATGACTCTGAACAAGCACATGGAACATATTAAAGCTACAAACTCTCAAACAGTGTGGGAGCAAGTTGTGCTGGGCTCCTCAACTGCCTTTTTGATTGATCAGGAACCCGTACGTTCCGCCTTTCCATTGAGAATATCTAGGAATCTGAGATAGACATGATGGATGTTGCCACTTCGATACCTTTGTCACCTGAAGAAATAAATTAATTTCTTCTGAGATGCTTTGGACACATGAGGCGAGCATCAGAGGCAGAGTTGGATGAACCTGACTCAGTACTAAAATACCCCAGGAAGAGCTACAAAAAAAAAGTTGGCCTATATTCTCGGACTCAGAGGAGAAGGGGTGTAATGATTGTAATGAGGTCAGCCAGCTGGACCTCATATAATAGAATTCTCTGATGGGGATTTTAATTTCATCCAATCAGGGAGCCTTGGCTGACAGATAAAAACAGGAGGGTCTCACATCATGTCCACTCTGAGAGCTGGTTCTAAATGAGCTGGATCAGTGTCAAGGACTGTCTTTGTAGATAAAGTGATGGGGTACCAGCCACTATGGGTTATTTTACTCATATCTTAAGGGACTGATGTACATGCACCTATAATTTGCGGTGCTTCCCAGTGTTCTACCATTCATCACATTTGTCATGACTTGTTTGTCCTGCCCAAGTACATCACTTCACATTTATCTGGAAAGAATTCCATTTGCCATTGATCAGCCTATCTGACCAACCTGAGGACTAAGGTCAGGAGGAATGGGATACAGGGGAACTTAGCTGCCTGGATACAGATTTGGCTGGCCAACAGAAGATAGTGAGTGGTAGTAGAAGGAAAATATTCTGCCTGGAAGTCTGTGGTGAGTGGTGTTCCACAGGGCTCTGTCCTTGGACCTCTACTGTTTGTAATTTTTAGTAATGACTTGGATGAGGGTATTGAAGGATGGGTCAGCAAGTTTGCAGACGACACAAAGGTTGGAGGTATAGAGGGCTGTTGTAGGCTGCAGTGGGACATTGACAGGATGCAGAGATGGGCTGAGAGGTGGCAGATGGAGTTCAACCTGGATAAATGTGAGGTGATGCATTTTGGAAGGTCGAATTTGAAAGCTGAGTACAGGATTAAGGATAGGATTCTTGGTAGTGTGGAGGAACTGAGGGATCTTGGTGTGCAGGTACATAGATCCCTTAAAGTGGCCACCCAAGTGGACAGGGTTGTTAAGAAAGCATATGGTGTTTTGGCTTTCATTAACAGGGGGATTGAGTTTAAGAGTCATGAGATCTTGTTGCAGCTCTATAAAACTTTGGTTAGACCGCACATGGAATACTGCGTCCAGTTCTGGTTGCCCTATTATAAGAAAGATGTGGATGCTTTGGAGAGGGTTCAGAAGAGTTTACCAGGATGCTGCCTGGACTGGAGGGCTTATCTTATGAGGAGAGGTTGACTGAGCTCGGACTTTTTTCATTGGAGAAAAGGAGGAGAAGAGGGGACCTAATTGAGGTATACAAGATAATGAGAGGCATAGATAGAGTCGATAGCCAGAGACTATTCCCAGGGCAGAAATGACTAACACAAGGGGTCATAGTTTTAAGTTGGTTGGAGGAAAGTATAGAGGGGATGTCAGAGGCGGGTTCTTTACACAGAGTTGTGAGAGCATGGAATGTTGCCAGCAGCAGTTGTGGAGGCAGGGTCATTGGGGACATTTAAGAGACTCCTGTACATGCATATGGTCACAGAAATTTGAGGGTGCATACATGAGGATCAGTGGTTGGCACAACATCGTGGCCTGAAGGGTTTGTTCTGTGCTGTACTGTTCTATGTTCTCTTTGTTAACTTACCTACATTCTTTTAAGGCTATTCTCTTCACTATTTGCCACCTCATCAATTATTGTATCATCTGCAAACTTACTGATCCAACCTCATACATTTAAGTTTAAGACCTTTATGTAACCACAAACAGCAGAAAGCCCCAAAACTGATTCGCATAGGATGCCATGGACACAGACTTCTAGTCGAAAGCACACCCCTCTTCCATCACTCTCTGCTTCCTGCCACTCAACCAATTGTGGTTCCACTTTGTCAAATTTGCTTGAATCCTATCAGTCTCTTGATATGATAGTGGGAGGAGGTGTTGGATGTCTTGAAAAGCATTGAGGTAGACAAGTCTACAGAGCCCGATGGGTTTTTATTTATTTACAGGATGAGGGAGTCATTGGCTAGGCCAGCATTTATTGCTCAGAGGGCAGTTAGGAGTCAGTCACATTGCTTTGGGTCTGGAGTCACATGTAGGCCAGACATGGTAAGGCTAGCATTGTTTTCCCTAAGGGACATTAATGAACCTGAAGGGTTTTTCTACAATTAGCGATAGTCATCATCAGACTCTTAATTCCAAATTTTTCTTGAATTCAAATACAACCATCGGCCATGGTAGGCTTCAAACCCTGGTCCCCAGAACATTACCTGAGTCTCTGGATTAATAAAGAGCTAACCACTGGCACTAGGCCATCACCTCCCCCAGGATATCGAGGGCCATCGAGGGCCAAAGGGCCTGTACTGCGCTGTATTGATATTCCAGGTTACTGAGGAAAGCAATGCAAGAAATTGCTGGCTCTGACAGAGATCTTTCTATCTTCCTTAGCCACAGACAAGGTCCAAGAAGACGGGAGAATAGCCAGTGTTGCTCCTTTGTTTAAGAAGGGCAGCAAGGATAGACCAGGAAATTATAGGCCAGTGAACTTTACAATAGTGTTAAGGAAATGATTGGAGAAGATTCTTTGGGACAGGATTTACTCACATTTAGAAAAGAATGGTCTTATTAGGCTTTGTGCAGGGGAAGTAAAAACAATTACTGCAGATGCTGGAGGTCTTGCCTCACAAATTTGATTGAGTTTTTTGAGGATGATTGAGGGTTGGGCAGTGGATGTTGTTCTACATGAACTTTACTAAAACATTTGACAAGACCTTCATGATGGGCTGGTCCAGAGTATTAGTCATGTACGATCCACAATGAGTTGGTAAGTTAGATATAAAATTGGAGTTGTGGAGGGTTTTTTTCTGACTCCAGATGTGTCACCAGTGGTGTTCTGAAGAATCAGTGCTGGGACCTGTGTTGATGAAGATATGGGTAGTCTGATTAGTAAGCTTTCATACATCACAAAAATTGGAGTTGTGGAGAGCAAAGATACAGATCAGGATACACATCAGTTGGCAAGTTGAGCAAAGAAATGACAGATAGACTTTCATCTGGACAAGTGTGCAGTGATGTATTTTGGGAGTTTGAATCTAAGAGGAAAGTAATCAGTAAATCACAGGTCCTGTAGGAGCATTGATGTATAGAGGGACCTTGAAATGCAAGTCCATAACTTCCTGAAAGTGACAACAGAATTGGAAAAGTAGCAAGGCGGCCTTTGTGTAGAGCCGCAGGAGATGCGGCAGATACTAAACGAGGATTTTGCATCAGTAGTTACTGTGGAAAAGGAGATGGAAGATGTAGAATATAGGGAAATAGATGATGACATCTTGAAAAATGTCCATATTACAGAGGAGGAAGTGCTGGATGTCTTGAAACGCATAAAAGAGGATAAATCCTCAGGACCTGATCAGGTGTACTCTAGAACTCTGTGGGAAGCTAGGGAAGAGTTTGCTGGGCCTCTTACTGAGATATTTGTATCATTGATAGTCACAGATGAGATGCCGGAAGACTGGAGGTTGGCTAACGTGGTACCATTATTTAAGAAAGGTGGTAAGGACAAGCGAGGGAACTATAGACCAGTGAGCCTGACATCGGTGGTGGGCAAGTTATTGGAGGGAATCCTGAGGGACAGGATGTACATATATTTGGAAAGGCAAGGACTGATTAGGGATAGTCAAAATGACTTTATGTGTGAGAAATCATGTCTCACAAATTTGACTGAGTTCTTTGAAGAAGTAACAAAGAGGATTGACGAGGGCAGAGCGGTAGATGTGATCTATACGGACCTTGGTAAGGTGTTTGACAAGGTTCCCCATGGGAGACTGGTGAGCAAGGTTAGACTTCATGGAATACACAGAGAACTCACCATTTGGATACAGAACTGGCTCAAAGGTAGAAGACAGAGAGTGGTGGTGGAAGGTTGTTTTTCAGACTGGAGGAGGCCCGTGACCAGTGGTGTGCCACAGGGATCAGTGCTGGGTCAATTACTTTTCATCATTTATATAAATGATTTGGATGTGGGCACAAGAGGTATAGTTAGTAAATGTGCTGATGACACCAAAATTGGAGGTGTAGTGGACAGCAAAGAAGGTCATTTCATGGTACAATGGGATCTTGCTCAGATGGCCCAATGGGCCGAGGAGTGGCAGATATAGTTTAATTTAGATAAACACAAGGTTGCTGCACTTTGGGAAAGCACACCTTAACAGGACTTCTACACTTAATGGTAAGGTCCTAGATAGTGTTGCTGAACAAAGAGATCTTGGGGTACAGTTCATACATCCTTGAAAGTGGAGTCACAGATAGATAGGATAGTGAAGAAGGCATTTGGTATGCTTTCCTTTATTGGTTAGAGTATTGAGCACAGGAGTTGGGACATCATATGGTGGCTGTACAGGACATTGGTTAGGCCACTGTTGGAATATTGCGTGCAATTCTGGTCTCCTTCCTATCGGAAAGTTGTTGTGAAACTTGAAAGGGTTCAGAAAAGATCTACAAGGATGTTGCCAGGTTTGGAGGATTTGAGCTATAGGGAGAGGTTGAATAGGCTAGGGCTGTTTTCCCTGGAGCATTGAAGGCTGAGGGGTGACCTTATAGAGGTTTATAAAATCATTTTTTCCGTGGGGTGGGAGTCCAGAACTAGAGGGGAAAGATACAAAAGAGACCTAAGGGGCAACTTTTTCACTCAGAGGGTGGTATGTGTATGGAATAAGCTGCCAGAGGGAGTGGTGGAGGCTAGTACAATTGCAACATTTAAGAGGCATTTGGATGGGTATATGAATAGGAAGGTTTGGAGGGATATGGGCCAGGTGCTCGCAGGTGGGACTAGATTGTTAAAAATCACACAACACCAGGTTATAGTCCACCAGGTTTAATTGGAAGCACACTAGCTTTCAGAGCGACACTCCTTCATCAGGTGATTGTGTCGCTCCGAAGGAGTGTCGCTCCGAAAGCTAGTGTGCTTCCAATTAAACCTGTTGGACTATAGTCTGGTATTGTGTGATTTTTAACTTTGTACACCCCAGCCCAACACCAGCATCTCCAATTCGGGACTAGATTGGGCTGCGATATTTGGTAGACTAGTTCGTTACTCACTGTGATTATTGTTGATTTTCTGCCTCAACTCTACTTTCCCTCTTCCTAGTGCCCTTGATGTTGCAGCTCTAACTAAATTCAATGATGGCTGGTCCACAACTCAATGGAAAAGAGGATTCCAAAGATTGCAACCCTTGAAGTTCCGAAACTTATTTTCATTTCTATTCTTCAATTTGCTCTCTTGTGATTGTGTCGTTACATTCTCAATTCCCCAGGGAGCAGAAATACCCAGTCTGCTCTGTCAGGCCTTTCAGAATCTTGTATTTCAATGCAATCACCTCCCTTTTTTGAACTCTATAAAATCAAGTCCAATTTACTTCAACTCTCATGATGAGAATGCTCTTATCATAGGAACCAATCTCATGAAACCTCTTTGTGCTGCTTCTAAGGAAGGTATCATCTTCCTTAAATTGGAGACAAACTGTGACTAGAACTTCAGTAAGTTGAACAAAGCCTCCTACAATTGTAGCAAGACTTTCTTTTCTTATACACTAATCTCATTCATCACATATCTTCCAAATTGCTAGTGTTTCTTATATTTAGGTCTGTCTGACAATTAACATTTAAAACTTGAATACTGAAGAAAGAAGTCTGTTCTTACTCCTACCAACTAGATAGCCTTGTCACACTTCTGCAGATTATTCTCCACCTTGTGCCTACTTATTTTAACGATCTTCATTTCTTTTCCATCCCTTTGTGTCCTCCTTCACAGCTTCTTTTAAACTTAGATTTGTATCATCAAGAAAGCGAATGCATTACTTCCAATTTCTTTTGTCAGATTGTAAATAGTTGAGACCCCAGTATTAATCCTAATTATAACCTGCCAAGTTGAAAATGCACTTTTTTTCTATTTTTTGTTTCTGTCCATTAACCAATTCTTCATTCATGCTAATATATGAATGCCAACTCCATGAGTGCTTATTTTTTTGTGTGTGGTGTCTCATCGTAGGCCAATCAAAAACCAAAGTGGATTCCAAGTGCATCACATCAACTTACCTGCTTTTATCATCTGACTACCTGCATCCTTAAAAAAAACTTTAATACATTTATCAACCATTAATTTCATTTCCTGATACTATTTTACTGCATAAAATTCTCCTCGTCCCAACCCCCAAAAATAAATATTCCTTCACCGCTGATCCCATCCTTCTCCCTGGCAACTATGTGAGACTGAGAGAGTTCCAATTCTTGGCAAGAGATTTTCAGCTTCTTAAAGAGGTCAAAAATGGATCACAACATGCAAAGCTTATTACCATTTTTATGGCTTTTTGGCAAATTGGAAGGGTCTCCTGCAAAACATATGCTCAGGGGTTGGGATCAGGAAATTTGTTTCTGTATTATGTGTGTATTCCTTTTCTTTAATCCTTTAAAGTCCATATCTTCTTACTCATGCCATGATCACTCAGTTAGTTTGGGAAGACTGTACAATTCATATGAAGCAACTTCCTTCTATTATTTTCTCCATTTTAAAACTGTCGTGCTTGCATACAAATAAAGGCATGCTCTGCTAGAAAAGGCAGGTAGGTTCATAGGAGGAGTCCCTGAAGGTCACATTCAGCACAACTGTAGATCTGGCAGCAACAGATCTCCAATACAACCTCGGAGTCTTCAGCAGTCAGGTACTCACTTGCAAATCTTCATTTTGTTATATGTACAGCACCATGCTCCCTTCAGTAAGGGGGGGCACAGAGATAAAAGCAGCTGCATAAATTATCTCATCATGCATGTGTATGGCTCCAAGAACAGAAGGAACCAAGAAGTAAAATGTTCATGAGGAGGAGGAGATGTCAATGAAGTAGAATTCACAAGAATGTATATGTTGGAACAGGGTCACTTCTCTGCCATTGTTTCTTAGTAATGATCAACTGAGGTTTCAGTCCTAAGTGGTGGTGGTGAAGCTTTGCATTCTTCTACAATAAAGCCTGCAATGATTGGGATGGCAGAAGTATACCCTCCCAATTGAATGTGGCTATGGCTCTCCATTTCCTCACTAGCAGATCATTGCAGCGCTCTGCAGCTAACCACTGTGGAATTTCCTGGTTATCAGCACACAGGCCCATCCATCAGTCACTGTTGCCCTGACGCCTGGGGCAGTTTACTCTGTTTTGCATGGATGTTGCATCACAGACACGGGTTGACAGGATTGCCCTTCATTACAAGCTTCACCCAAGTGCACGTGTGGTCAATTGTGCCCATGTGATGATAAGGGCACTTCTTCGCTATTGGGTGAGGTACATTAATCAATAGGCCACCACCCTTTAAATGTCCAGCTCCTCTGTGACCAAACTAGAGATTGCTGTATGTTTGCAACTGCAACCTCGCCATAGCGGCATATAGCACAAAAACAGACCCTTCAGTCCAACCAGTCCATGCTGAACATAATCCCAACTGTTCCAACCTGCCTGCTCCTGGCCCATATCCCTCCAAACCTTTCATATTCACATACTTATACAAAAGTATTTTAAATATTGTAATTGTACCCACATCCATCACTTCCTCAAAAGGTTTATTCCACCCTCTATTTAAAAAAATGCCCCTCATTTCTTTTTTAAATCTCTCTCTCCATTTGCCAAATTTGTTTATCCAAAGGGAATCTGGGCTAACACAAATATTTTGGCAGATCTCCCAGATTTCCAAAGGATATTCCCTGAAAGTATGACTACCTGATGACGACAGTTATTTTGAGAAAGGCTACCTTGTTAGGACCAGGAGGCAGATGGCAGATTGGACCTTAGGCATGACAGGGCATCCAAGTGGATCTCTACCAGCTACAACAGGATCACAAAGTCATTTTTTTTAAAACGTGGCCTCTTTGATATCCTGCTTCACTCTGAGATTGGCCCATCCCGGAACAGGGCTATGGAAGGTATATGAGTCAGCATCTTTGGTTTTCATGGCATGTGGTTCCTTGTCACAAACTTCATAAGCCTCAGTAATCTCAAGGGAAAGGCATTGATCATGGCATGCTCAGGATGGATTTACAATTCATAGAATCCTGACAGTGTGAAAACAAGCCATTCAGCCTAACAATTCCACACTCTCTAAAGAGCATCCCACCGAGAGCCATCCCCCTACCTTATCACTCTGCATTTCCCATGGTTAATTCATCTAATTTATGCATCCCTGAACACTATGGATAATTCACCCAACATGTGCATCTTTAGACTATGGGAGGAAACCAAAGCACCTGGAGGAAATGTACACAGACACTGGGAGAATGTGGAAACTCCACACAAACTGTCACTAAGGCTGTAACTGAACCTCGGTCCATGGTGCCATGAGGCAGCAGTGCTAACCACTGAGCCACCATGCTGCTCTAAGCTAGGCTTATTGGCCTAAGGATATTGTTGAGTCAGGCTTGTCACCCTCTGTCTCAAATGCAGTAAGCACCAATGCTTCAAGGAGTACTCATTATGCTTCTGAGCATAATCCTGGGAGAGTTCAGTTTGGTACATCTGCTGAAGGGGAAAGCATTGAGATGGCTGTGGTGTGTATGAGAGGGTCAAAACTGGAGAGAGGGGAACAGAGGTGACCTGATCTGCTGTGATGGTTTGCAGAGTTCTGTGAGCTGCTGCATAATATTTTATATAAAACTGAGAATTTTGAGGTGTGCAGCAAAAAATCTTGTAAAGCAGGGTTCTCAAAGGATATGTTGGAGTAGCAACATTGGCTCAGATCAGTGAACATGTGGTTCAATGTTATTTTAACTGAGGGTTAAATGAGCCACCTATCAGAGAAAACTAATATTTCAACCAACGTCAAGCAGCACAGCACTTGTTAAGATGCAAGTATATGTTTTAGAAGCCACAAACATATACAGGAGTCTCATTTCATGAGTCCATGAGGAAAATCTAGGCATTGGTATCAAGTTTGAACTGAAGATGAGATCGAAGCTATATATCTGTGCTGTCACAAGGAGTGCTTGTAACATTGTCCCACTTTGCCTCTAACTCTGGCAACACCTTTGTAAATCTTTTATAAACTCTTGCACATTTCACAATATCCTCCACACTACATAAAATTCTAATTAGAGTCGTAGAGTCATGTAGCATAGAAACAGAAGCTTCGGTCCAACCAGTCCATGGACTATAATCCCAAACTAAAACGGTCCCACCTGCCTGTGCGTGGCCCATATCCCTCCAAACATTTCTTATTCATGTACTTTTCCAAATGTCTTTTAGACATCATAACTGTACTCACATCCATCACTTCCTCTGGCAGTTCAGTCCACACATGAACCACTTTCTGTGTAAAAAAAAATTGCCTCCTTTTTTTTAAATGTTTCTTCTCCACACTAAGGAAAAAGCACCTGTATTCACCTTATCTATGCATCTCATTACTTATAAACTTGTATAAGGTTACCTCTCAAATTCCTACTCTTTTCCTGGTGAAAAGAGTTCCAGACTACCCAGCCTCTCTTTATAACTCAATCCTCCAGTTATAGCAAAATCTGGTATCTCTCTTCTGAACCCTCAGCAGCTTATTAATATCCTTTCTATAACTGGACAACCAGAACTGGACACAGTATTCCAGAAGAGGCCTCACCAATGTCCTGTATATCCTCAACATAACATCCCAAATCCTATATTCAAAGGTCTGAGCAGTGAAGGCAAGCATGATAAATGCCTTCTTAATGACCTTATCTTTATACGATGCAAATTTCAAAGAATCGTGAACATGAAGCCCTAAGTTTCTTTGTTTTACAGCATTGGCCATGGCCCTACATTGAACAGTATAAGTCTTGCCTTAGTTTGTTTTTCCAAATGTAATACCTCACATTTATCCAAATTAAACTCCATTTGCCACTCCTCAACCCATTGACCCAATTAATCAAGAACTCTTTGTAATCTGAGATAACCTGTCCACTATACCAACAATCTTGGTGTCATCTGCAAACCTATCCACCATGCTTTCTATATTCTCATCTATATCATTTATGTACATGACAAACAAAAGTGGACCCAGCACTGTCTCTGTGGAACACTGCTGGTCACAGGTCTCCAGTCCAAAAAATAACTCTCCATCATCATTCTCTATCTCCTATTGTTAAGCTAGTTTTGTATCCAATTAGCAAACTCACCCTAAATCCCATGTGATCTAACTTTACTAATTAGTCTACCATGCAGAACCTTGTTAAAGGCTTTACTAAAGTCCAAGTAAACAATGTCTACCATTCTGCTTCATGTATCTTCTGATTACTTCCTCAGAAAACTCAGTCGGATCTGTGAGACATGATTCCCCTCACACAAAACCATGCTGACTATCTCTAATCATTTATTGCCTCTCCAAAAGTATATAAATCTTATCTTACAGAATCAATTCCAACAACTTATCCACCACCAGAGTTAGATTCACGAGTCGGTAGTTCCCAGGCTTCTCCCTTATATCCCTTGTTAAACATGGACACAACATTAGCCACTCTCCAGTCATCCAGCACCTCACCTGCAGTTATAGATGTTGCAAATATTTCTGCAAAAAGCCCCATAATTTCCTCCCTAACTTTCCACAAAATCCTGGGATACATGAGATCAAGACCTGGAGATTTATCCACCTCTACATTTTCTAAAACCTCCAGCAGCTCCTCTCCTGTAGCTGTTTTCAAAACATCAATATTTATTTCCCTGAATTGTCTTGCCTCCATTTCTTTCTCTACGGTTATAATTGATGCAAAATATTCATTTAATATCTCTCCCATCTCCTGAGGTTTAACACAAAGACAACCTCTTTGATCTTTAAGGGACCCTACTCACTCTCTCGGTGTTCTCTTGCTCTTAATGTACTTGTAGAATCTCTTTGGATTGTCCCAAACCTTATTTGCCAAGGCCAACTTGTATGGTCTGTTTATCTTCCTGATGTCCTTCTTAAGAGTGTCCCTACACTCTTTATACTGTTCAAGAGATTCGTGTGAACCGAGTTGTTTGGATCTAATATACAAATCATTTTTATTCTTGACTAGAACTTCAATATCTTTGCTCATCCATTGTTCTCTAATCTGACCAGCCTTACCTTTTACTCTATCAGGAACTCTGAACTCCTACTATGGCACTTTTGAAAGCCTTCCACTTATCAGATGTCCCTTTATTTGCAAACAGTCTAACCCAATCAATATTTGAAATTTCTTGTCTCATACCATTAAAATTTGCCTTACTCCAATTAAAATCTTTAATTTTTATGGAAGCCTTATCCTTTTCCAGAACTATTTTAAAACAAATATATTTATGATCACTAGACCCAGAGTGTTCCCCTACCACTACTTTTACCCTATCTTATTACCTGACAGGAAATCAGGTTTTGGTCTTTCACTACGAGGAACATTTACATATTGATAAAGAAAATTTCTTGAACATATCTAACAAATTCTTCAACATCGAAACCTTTAATGCTATGGTAGTCCCAGTCAATGTTTGGAAATTAAAATCACTGACTGTTACAACCTTATTATTCTTACATATATCTGAGATCTCTCTACATATTTGTTTTTCAATTTATCTCTGACTATTGGGAAGTCTATAGTATAATCCCATCAAGGCGATCATTCCTTTTTATTTCTAATTTCAACTCATATATTTTCACTGGACTATTTTTCAGGAATATCTCCTCTAGTTACAGCAGTAATGTTTTACTTAATCAAAAACACCACACCCCCTCCTCTTTTGCTTCTTTTTCTATCCTTTCTATAGCATTTGAAATCCAGCAGATTGAGCTAGTCCTGTCCATCTCTCAGCCAAATTTCTGTAATAGCTATAGCATCCCAAATCCCATGTTCTCAAACATGTCCTGAATTCATCAGCCTTACCTATAAGACCCCTTGCAATGAGATAAATGCAGTTTAATTTTTCAGTTAGTTCATTCCCTGACATACTGTTGTCTGTCTTTTCTAATTAACTTGTTCTTTTCAGATTCAAAACATCTTATCCATCTTTCTATTTGCTCTGCCACTTAGGATCCTTCTGCTCCTTTTCTCTAATAGTCCCTTAATAGAATTAGTAAATCTACTCGCTAGGATATTGATCCCTTTCCAGTACAGATGAAACCCATCCTTTTCAACAGATCTTTTCTACCCTTGAAGAGATCCCAATGATCCAAGAACTTGAATCCTTGAACATTACAGCATCTGTTCAGTCATTGATTTTTCTCCTTTGTCCTTTTATTCTTTCCCTCATTTGAGCTTGGCATCATGAGTAAACTAGAGATTGCTACTTTTGATGATTTTTTTATCTTTTACTTAAGGTCTTTTATTGTACACATCGGTACGGAATATTTTCGATACCAATGTGTACACTAACATGTGGTTTCTCTTTCTCCCCTTTAACATTATGCTTTGAACGTTTTGAGACATCTTTAATCCTGGCACCAGGAAAGGAATATACCATTCTAGATTCATGGTCACTGCCACAGAATCTTCTGTCTGTGTCCTTGACATAACAATTATTCTTTTAAATTTTGTCAAATCCCACCTGATGTAAAGTTCATCCTTAGTGCCCATGATCTGACTGTCTCTACTATTTTCCTCTGGGAGATTATCCTTTTCACTAGTACCCAAAACTGAGTATCTGTTTGAGAGAGGAACAGCCACAGGAGACAAAGTCATCCGTATATCTGACTGATCCTGCTATATATTCACTTCACTAAATCTATTAGCCATCTAATTCTGTCTCGTGTATACTCTCAATTAAGCCGAAAAAGAAACAATTTACGATACTACTGTATATATAAAGTGAACTAACTTTCTTTACTCAGAGATAATATTAAGCATGCAAAAAATAAGAAATTTTTTAAAACCAAACATATAAATCTTAAATGAAATCAACCATTTAGCTGAACAACCAAATTAAAGAAAAATTCCTGCTTAAGTTGTCCAGCAGATAGCTTTCAATCTTCTGATAAAAAATACTCATTCCAGAGCCATTCACATATAAGCCTCTCCAATAGCTCTGCAAATACAACTCCTTTTTAAAACAAAACTCTTCTCTGTGATATACAAAAAAATCTCTTCAGCGATGTTAAAAAAATCTTTTCTACATGCATAATTTTATAAGAAAAACCGAGTTATCCATTTGTAGGTCTCTCCAAAAGGGTCTGTTAACAGAATTCATTTTGAATCAAAATGTCCATTAACAGAATTCAAATTTTAAAAAAATGTGCCTTTTCTATTTTTGGGGTGTTTTATTGTGAATTTGAGTATAAAAGGAAGGCAGAGAGGAGACAGGTGCAAGAGACGCCAGGGGAACTACCTGTCAGGAACAAGTTGAATCTTTTGGAAACAGGAGAGACAGATGACACTGCCAGTCCGTGAGGCGGCCAGGTCTGTCAATCAAAAGTTGACAAGGAGGCAGAGCGGAAGAGTCGGACATCGCACAGAGCCGTGGTAATAGGGGACTCCATAGTGAGAGAAACTGACCGGGGTTTTTGTGACAACAGGCGGGACTTAAGGATGGTGTGTTGCCTTCCTGGTGCCAGGGTTAAAGACATCACAGACAGAGTGCAGAACATCCTCAAGGGAGAAGGTGAAGAGTCAGAGGTGGTGGTACATGTCGGCACAAATGATGTCAGGAAGAAGAGGAAGAACATACTACAGCGGGACGTTGGAGAACTCGGAAGAAGGCTGAAAAGCAGGACGTCCAGGGTGGTTATCTCCGGTTTGCTTCCAGTTCCTCAGGCTGGTGAGGCCAGAAACAGGGAAATAATGGACTTGAACATGTGGCTGAGGAACTGGTGCAGGAAGCAAGGATTTAAATTCTTGGATCACTGGGGAATGTTTTGTGGTAAGCATAAATTATACAAGAGAGGCGGTTTGCACCTTAGTAGGTTAGGGACCAGCATTCTGGGAGGCAGGGTTGCTACTGCAACACAGCTACGTTTAAACTAAGTAGCAGGGGGGAGGGGACAAACTGGCTGTTTAAGAAGGAAATTGAAGGGAAAGTTAGAACAAGGGAAGTCAAGAAAGACTGTATCAATGAAGCAGAAAACTCAAAAAGAGATCATGCTGTAAGATTGAGTGAAATAGGAGTTGATGGGAAGGGTGAGGGCAGTAACAAATTAAAAATACAATACATGAATGCACAAAGCATTAGAAATAAGACGGATGAGCTTGAGGCTGTTTTGGAAATTGGCAGATACGATATTGTGGGGATAATGGAGACGTGGCTTCAAGTGGACAAGACCTGGGAAATGAATATTCAAGGCTACACGTGATATCATAAGGACAGACTGACGGGCAGAGGGGGTGGGGTGGCCATGTTGGTAAGGGATGATATTCAGTCCCTTGCGCGGGGGTCCTAGAATCAGGGGATGTAGAGTCAGTGTGGATAGAGCTGAGAAATTCTAAGGGTAAAAAGACCCTCTTGGGAGTTAAACAGTAGTCTGGATGTCAGATGTAAGTTGAATCAGGAGCTCAAATTGGCCTGTCGCAAAGATGTTACTACAGTAGTTATGGGGGATTTCAACATGCAGGTAGACTGGGAGAATCAGGATAGTATTGGACCTCAAGGAAGAGACTTTGTAGAGTGCCTCCGAGATGGATTCTTAGTGGGCAGCACGGTGGCACTGCTGCCTCACAGCGCCAGAGACCCGGGTTCAATTCCCGCCTCAGGCGACTGTGTGGAGTTTGCACATTCTCCCCGTGTCTGCATGGGTTTCCTCCGGGTGCTCCAGTTTCCTCCCACAGTCCAAAGATTAGCTGGTTAGGTGAATTAGCCATGCTAAATTGTCCGTAGTGTTAGGTAAGGGGTAAATGTAGGGGTATGGGTGGGTTGCGCTTCGGCGGGTCGGTGTGGACTTGTTGGGCCGAAGGGCCATTTCCATTCTGTGTTGGAGCCTACCAGGGAGAAGGCAATTCTGGATCTGGTATTGTGCAACAAACCAGAATTGATCAGGGACCTCGAAGTGAAGGAGCCATTGGGAAGTAGTGACCATTATACAATAAGCTTCAATCTGCAATTTGAGAGGGAGAGGGTACAATCGGAAGTGACAATATTTCTGTTGAATAAAGGGAACTATGGATCTATGTATGAGGAGCTGGCCAAAGTTCAATGGTGCAATACCTTAGCAGGGATGACAGTGGAGGAACAATGGCAGATATTTCTGTGTATAATACAGAAGATGCAGGATCAGTTCACTCCAAAAAGGAAGAAAGATCCTAGGAAGAGGCATGGGTGGCCGTGGCTGACGAGGGAAGTTAAGAAACATATAAAGTTAAAAGAGAAAAAATATAACATAGCA
>NC_057713.1:67211989-67212577 GCF_004010195.1 Chiloscyllium plagiosum
TATTGTGTGCAGTTCTGGTCTCCAAATTTGAGGAAAGACATTCTGGCTATTGAGGGAGTGCTGCATAGGTTCACGAGGTCAATTCCTGGAATGGTGGGACTACCTTACGCTGAAAGACTGGAGCGACTGGGCTTGTATACCCTTGAGTTTAGAAGAGTGAGAGGGGATCTGATTGAGACAAATAAGATTATTAAAGGATTGGACTCTCTGGAGGCAGGAAACATGTTTCCACTGATGGATGAGTGCCGAACCAGAGGACACAGCTTAAAAATACGGGGTAGACCATTTAGTACAGAGATGAGGAGAAACGTCTTCACCCAGAGAGTGGTGGCTGCGTGGAATGCTCTGCCCCAGAGGGCAGAGTCTCTGGATTCATTTAAGAAAGAGTTGGATAGAGCTGTCAAGGATAGTGGAATCAAGGGTTATGGAGATAAAGCAAGAAGAGGATACTGATAAGGATGATCAGCCAAAATCATATTGAATGGTGGTGTAGGCTCAAAGGGCAGAATGGCCTACTTCTGCACCTATTAGATTACTTACAGTGTGGAAACAGGCCCTTCGGCCCAACAAGTCCACACCGACCCGCCG
>NC_057713.1:67212583-67226683 GCF_004010195.1 Chiloscyllium plagiosum
ATGGCCAATTCACCTGACCTGCACATCTTTGGACTGTGGGAGGAAACCGGAGCACCCGGAGGAAACCCACGCAGACACGGGGAGAACATGCAAACTCCACACAGTCAGTCGCCTGAGGCGGGAATTGAACCCGGGTCTCAGGCGCTGTGAGGCAGCAGTGCTAACCACTGTGCCACCGTGCCGCGCATTGTCTATTGTCTAAAAGTGAATCAAAATAATAATAATATTCAACTGAAATGTAATAACTGTGAGAAATCTAGAAGTAAATCTAGAAATAAGCCTGAATCTCAGGAGCAGCTGTAAGATCCACACTTCTCTCAGTCCACCATTTTAGAATCGTTATGAAATACACCCCAAATTCAAAAAGGGATTGGGTAAATATTTTAAGGTGAAAAATCAGTACAATGCAAAACTGACCTTGCTAGGGTTTAAAGGAGGATACTTGATCAACACTATCCCTATGAGGATCAAAATTATGGTAGAGCAATTTTGAGCATATTTTCCCTACCTATGCTTCCTCTCTAAACTCCAAAATATGACACAAGGTTCCTGTTTTAAGGAAATTTAAGGATCTCCCAGAAAAGTCTCAAAGGGCAGCCAGCATTTTGTTTTAATTCTGAGAGTGTTAGGCTGCAGTCTATGAATTTAGCTTTTTGTCCCTTTTCCAAATCACTTGCATACTTCAGAAGGCCAGTATTGTTAGATTTCTTGCTGACTTCTTGTTAGTATATTTTTAAATTTTGGTTTGGAGCAGTGAACTGTGAAAGAAGATTTATAGAGAAGAGAGAAACAAACAAAGCTTGCTTATTTGTGAGGCCAAGTTTGTAAGTTTTTCTGGTTGCTTCTTGATCAAAGGATTCTACAGTCTCTTCAACACCTAGGAAAGTAGCATGTATAAATAGGTAGAAGATATTTGGCCATTAACAAGGTCAGTACCGGGGAATTTGTGCTGGCAAGTCTGCGAGAGAACATGATGGTCAAACAATGGGAGAGTTTGGGATTGTGAACTGTTTTGAATTGGAGTTTTTGAGAGAGGGAGTTTGAAGTTTCAGCATGAAGATTTGAAAGCTACTACCTGACTAACCTCCCAGAATCAGCTATTGGAAGTTCAGAGAATAGGAAACGAGTAATAAATATTACTGTAAGTTCCTCAGAGTGAATGTCTTCAGAAAATCAACCAAGAAACATTCATATACACCTATGGAATAACATATCATGAAAACTGCTGAAGTAATTTGTACAATTTTGTTCCTTTTAAAAATTTAATTTATTCTTTAACTATGTTTGTTGGTCTTCACAGTTAACATCCTGGTAAAACCTTTTCTGCACCCTCTCCTTCTGGTATCCACATCCTTCTGGTAGTGTGGTGACCAGAACTGTCTGCAATATTCCAAGTATGGCCTAACTAAAGTTCTATAAAGGTTGCAGTATAAATTGTTATCCTTATACTCAATGCCCCTTCTAATGATGAAAACAAATCTATTAAGGTTTGTCAGAGGATATAGATTAGTTGGGGCCAGGGGCAGAAAATAGCAAATGGAGTTTAACCCAGACAAATATGAGGTAGTGCATCTTGGAAGATCGAGTACAGGTGAAAATTATCAGTGAATGGCACAACCCTCAGCAGTATTGATATGCAGAGGTAGCTGGGTGTCCAGGTCCACAGATCACTGAAGGTGACCGCATGTAGATATGGTCGTAAAAATGGCCTCTGGCATGCTTGCTTTCATGGGAAGGGGCATTGTGTCTTAGGTTAGGCAAGTTATGCTGCAGCTTTATAGAACTTTAGTTAGGACATTCTTGGAGTATTGCATACAGTTCTGGTCACCACATTATCAGAAGGATGTGGATGCTTTGGAGAGGGTACAGAAAAGGTTTACCAGGATGTTGCCTGGTATAGGGGATTTTAGCTATGAAGAAAGGTTGAACAAATTGGGTTTGTTTTCACTGGAATGCAGGAGGTTGAGGGGTGGCCTGATAGAATTTCATAAGATTATGGATGGCATGGATAGAGTGCAAACTATGAGGCTTTTTCCCAGGATGCAGTGGTCAATTACTAGGGGACACAAGTTCAAGGTGCTGGGAGAAGTTTAAAAGAGAAGTGCAAGGCAAGTTTTTTCACATAAAGAGTGGTAAGTGCCTGGAATGCATTGACAAAGAAGGTGATGGAAGCAGACACAATAGCAACATTTAAGAAGCACCTGGATATATACACTATACATGAATAGGAAGGAAATAGAAGAATTCAGGATCATGTAAGTGAGGAGAGTTTTCGTATAGAAGGGCAAAATGTGTTTGTGGAGGCTTGGAGGGCTGAAAGGCCTGTTCGGGTGCTGTATTGTTCTTTGTTCTTTATATTTGGGTTTAAATCATTAAAATTAACATGATAACTTTTTAAAAAAATAATTATGCTCCATTAAAGTCATTGTATTGATTAAGTCTTTTGTTTCAGCTACAAAGAATCGAATATTCACGAAGTCCGGGGTTGATTCTTCCAAAAATCTGTTTGGAACATTGAAATAAATTTTGAGGGTCTATGAAAGTTTTAGTTCCACTGTGATTCAATTTGGCTGACTGTCCTGTAGCAGTGTATACCTTTTCTAACTCAAAACCACGCCCATCTCCCTGTTAAGCCAGGTATACAGGTATTCCCACTATGTGGACTTCCTATCCTTGACCTTTGCCCCAGTCTCTATCTGATTCAGATGACGTGGTAAAGGGTGGATGGAGATTTCACCATAGAAATCTCACAAAGTTGAAACCTGGAGTTTGCACACTGAAGTCCTGAAAGAGTTTGTGGCTATTCTGGAAAATTCCTGCAGAAAAGATGGTGAGGGTTCACAGATCAGCTGAGTAATTTCTACATTGTCAAATAGTGGTAGTGGTGTTTAGATCTCAATGAACAAAATGTTACAGAATGTAATGAATGGATTTAATATGTGATTTTAACACTGAAATGTTGTGTTTTCCCTCTTTTAAAAAAATGTGGCAGTCTTATTTTATCACATCCATGTGTTTACTGGTAATAAACCTGGAGCAGAGACAAATGCCAATGTTTACATCAACATATTTGGTGAAAAAGGAGATTCAGGGAAACGGAAGCTGCACAAGTCTCAAAACAATCAGATAATCTTCCAAAAAGATCAGGTAACAAAACAAAAGAGCAACATTAAATGCAAAGCATTTTGTTTGCATCATACTTCATTGCTTGATGTAATGGTGTCGTAATGTAGAAAGAACAGTAATTTGTTCAAATATTATTATTTAATATCTTAGAAGGAAAGACACTTCCAGGATGGAGAGGGACCATTTGGACCATTTGAATTCTTGTTTGAAGCATTTCAAAATATTGTGTAGCTTTTTCTCCAAACTGTTGTACATACTTCTCTTTCAAAATTTTAGCTATTTTTCCCTTTAAATATGCACGAATGTCAGTCACAAATGACTTCATCTAATAAAGTATTGCATGCTTAAAGAAGAACTGCTGGGATAGGCTGTTCAATATCATAGAATCCTTACAGTGTGGAAAAAGGCCGATCGGTCCAACAAGTCCACACTGACCCTCCAAAGAGGGCAATTTAGTATGGCCAATTACTTAACCTGCACATCTTTGGTTTGTGGGAGGAAACTGGAGCACCCGGAGAAAACCCATATCAGTTGAATTGTAAGTAGAGCTAAAACTACAGAATCAATGGCAAGCAACTCTTACAATACAGAATAAAATATTGTTGAAGAAGCAGCAAAAACTACTAGAAATGTTTTTTGTGAAGCTCCTTCAGTGATATTTTGGCACTGAGAAAGTAAGTGATTAGAATGTTTTCCTTTTTCTTATGTTGACTTTATTTTTATGTGTGCCCTTACTACAATATTAAGTTGAATGTTGTCTTAGTCATGGAGTCATAGACATGTTCAGCACAGAAACAGACCTTTTGGTCCAACTCATCTATGCCAGCCAGCTATCCTAACCTAATCTAGTCCCATTTTGCCAGCATTTGGCGCATATCCCTCTAAACTCTTTCTATTTATATACCCATCCAGATACCTTTTAAATTTTGCAATTATACCAGCCTCCACCACTTCTTCTGGCACCCTCTCTCTGAAAACTTTGCCCCTTAGGTCCCTTTTATATCTTTCCCCTCTAACCCTAAATCTATGCCCTCTAGTTCTGGACTCCCCCCATCCCAGAGAAAAGACTTTGTCTATTTATTCTATCCATGCCCCTCATGAATTTATTTACCTCTATAAGATCACCCTCGGCCTCCAACACTCTAGGGAAAACAGCCCCAACCCATTCAGCCTCTCCCTGTAGCTCAAATCCTCCAACCCTGGCAACATCCTTGTAAATCTTTTCTGAACTCTTTCAAATTTCACAACATCCTTCCAATAGGAAGGAGACAGAATTGTACACAATATTACAAAAGTGGCCTAACCAATGTCCTGTACAGCTGCAACATGACCTCCCAACTCCTATACTCAATACTCTGAACAATAAAGGAAAGCCTATCAAATGCCTTCTTCTCTATCCTATCCACCTGCAACTCTAATTTCAAGGAACTATGAACGTACACTCCAAGGTCTCTTTGTTCAGCAACACTCCCAAGGACCTTACCATTAAGTATATAAGTCCTGTTAAGATTTCCTTTTCCAAAGTGCAGCACCTTGCATTTATCTAAATTTAACTCCACCTGCCACTCCTCAACCCATTGGCCCATCTGATCAAGATCCTGTTGTAATCTGAGGTAACCTTCTTCGCTGTCCACTGCACCTCCAATTTTGGTGTCATCTGCAAACTTACTAACTATATCTCCTATATTCACATCCAAATCATTTATATAAATGATGAAAAGTAGTGAACCCAGCACCGATCCTTGTGGCCAACCACTGGTCAAAAGCCTCCAGTCTGAAAACCCTCCACCATCACCCTTTGTATTCAACCTCCCAGCCAGTTATGTATCCAAATGGCTAGTTCACCCTGTATTTCATGAGATCTAATCTTGCTAACCAGTCTCCCATGGGGAATCTGGTCGAATGCCCGTCCACATAGATCACGTCCACCACTCTACCCTCATCAATCTCTTTGTAATTCTTGTTGATGGCAATTCTTTTCATCTCTCATCTTGCATTCATGGGGTTAATAATGGGGATAATAATAATTGCAAAGGTGTAATAATGTCTAGAGCAAGTTTGGAATGTGAACATCAGAACTGAGCTTTAATGGCAGGTCATGAAGCAGCATATATCATTACTGATCATCTCTCCCATCTCTTCATTCAAAATTGGGAAGAGCCTTTAGCCAAGAGATGATTATTTAAATAGAAATAACATGCAGCATTATGGGGAAAATGAAGGCGAATGTCACCAAATCATGCTGCTCATTCAGAGAGCAGATGCAGGCATGAAGAGTGAAATCTAATAGGTGAGACGTGTGGCAGATTCACGTGAGATGTTCAGTGAGTTAACATAAAGCTCATCTTGCTACATCCTTTACATTTATTTCAAAAGGTGTGGCGAGTTCAGAATTGAAGCATATTATTACTTGTTAAACACCTTGTTAACAGCCCAATTCGCCATGGGTTGCAAGCCTGATGAAGGACTTTTGCCTGAAACGTAGATTTTCCTGCTCCTCGGATGCTGCCTGACCTGCTGTTCTTTTCCAGCACCACTCTAAACTTGACTCTGTTTTCCAGCATCTGCAGTCCTTGTTTTTACCTGCATACTTACAAAACCTACCATACAAACTAGCCATGTTGAATACTCAAATGGAAATCAGAGCAGATTCTTGCTTCATTCAAATCGTCACTTTCTCCAAAATAACTATATGTCAAAGAATGGGTATGAATATCTCAGGCAAGTTCCATGGAAACCAGCCAAACACATCTGATATGCCAGTCCCTAACAGGAGAAAGTGAGGTCTGCAGATGCTGGAGATCAAAGTTGAAATGGAAATCAGAGCAGATTCTTGCTTCATTCAAATCGTCACTTTCTCCAAAATAACTATATGTCAAAGAATGGGTATGAACATCTCAGGCAAGTTCCATGGAAACCAGCCAAACACATCTGATATGCCAGTCCCTAACAGCCCACATGGAATATCTATGATCCGTTCCCAGGACATTTCTGCATTTCAGTGTTGCTGCTCAGGCTGTACCACTAACTATCATTGGAATGCTGCAAGGAGAGAGAGTGCTCAGGGAAAAGCATCCAGTTCACAGACGGGACCATTGGTTAGCACGGCTGCCTCACAGCATCAGGGACCCGGATTTGATTCGCCCTCTGGCTGGATGGAATTTGCACATTCTCCCTGTGTCTACGTGGGTTTCCTCCGAGTGTTCTGGTTTCCTCTCACAATCCAAAGATATGCTGGTGAGGTGAATTGGCCATGTTAAATTGCCCATGGTGTTCAGTGATGTGTAGGTTAGGTGCACAAAGTTAAAAATCACACAACGCCAGGTTATAGTTCCATATTTTGAAGCACTAGCTTTTGGAGCAATTGTTAGGTGCATTAGTCAGGGGTAAATGTAGAGTAGTAGCGAAATGGGTTTGCATGGGATACTCTTTGGAGGGTCGGTGTGTACCTATTGGGCTGAGGGGCATGTTCCCTCACTGTAGGGATTCTATATGATACGATCATAACACTCATTCAGTCTGAGCCTACCTGGATGCTTACAGTATCCCTATCTTGGCTCACCTTTTTGTGATGGCACATCAGCCAGAGATACTAATGCAGACACAAGCACAGAAAAATTGTTATAGTTGTCAGCAGGTCTCATCAGGGTATCAGAATTCGGATCCTCTGCTGTCAAGTGGTGAGAAGCCAAATGATATGTAGCCAATATCCATCTTGACTCCTCTGACCTCCTATGGTTAATTTGTTTCTGGAATATGGGAGGGTCAAGTATTATGGGAGATGAATATGGGAGGCACAGCTGTTACTGTTGGTGCAGGTGGGGAGGTGTCCCAATAGAGTGAATAGGCTGTGCAGAGGATTTGCAGGGCTAGTAGTGTCAGGGTTATTATTGGTGAGGGTGAGTGAGGAAAATGTTACAGGAAATAGTGAGATTTATGGAATATCAGCCTGGCTGAGAGGTGGCTACAGCAGTAAAGATAGTGATTATGAGATATCGGAGAGAAGATGGTGTCATGTAGGTTGGCAAAGTTGAGAAGGTCATTGACCTCCTTCCTCCAGAGCTCAGCATCCAGCCAGACAGCTGAGATTGTTTTAAACTGGGTAGTAACTTCATGTCTGGTGTTGACTAATCATAGAAGAATCATAGAATCCCCACAGTGTGGAACAGGCCATTTGGCCCAACAAGTCCACACCAACCCTCTGAAGAGTATCTCAGCCAGACCTATTCCTTTACCTTATTACTTTACATTTCCCCTGACTAATGCACCTAGCCTACACATTTCTGAACACTATGGGCAACTTAGCATGTCCAATTCACCTAGCCTGCATATATTTGGACTGTGGGAGGAAAACCACGCAGACACAAAAAGAATGTGCAAACTCCACGCATACAGTTGCCTGAGGCTGGAATCAAACCTGCATCCTGGTGATATGAGGCAGCAGTGCTAACCACTGAGTCACTGGAGTAAGAGGAAGTCCTGCCTCTGTACCACCCCATCCAGCAGGATCTCTCGGACTCTTGCCTGCAAACTGCAGCAACAATTTTCCTGTCTGCCATGTCCATGTCAAGAACCGTGCAGGGTAACTTCAGACTGATGATACTAATCTGGGAGCAAAATGACCTTTTAAAGATGGAACCTGTGCTATTGATACAGGTGAATTATGGGATTTCTGGTGAGTGGGGAGTAGCTCCATGAACACTGCATGGCAAAACCGGCCATAAAATGTCTTTGGTGTTCACCATAGGGACAGGAACACCATTTAATATGACAATTTTGATAAGATGCAGGAAATAAACTCTCTCAATCTTGTGGTGAGAAACACTTGCATTTAGCCAAAAAAATATAAGATTTATCCCAAAGAATTTAATGTCATTCTATTGCACCATATTGATTCCATATGTGATTCTAACAGGCAGTTTAGGATTTGTGAACTTATCTTACAATATTTCTATGTTAACTGTATTGATGTTTTGATTAGGAACCCATTCTCCAATTCCATTATTCTGCAAAGAAAAAGAATCCTTTAAATGTCCTTAATTTTTGCAGCATATCATTCATTCGCCAGATCAGTTTAAAAATATGGATTACATGGCCTCTGATTCCTTTTCTAATGAAAATAAGTTTAATCTTGAGTCTGGCTTCACACTTCTCTGAACATTTTTTTCAAAATCTCAGATTTTTACCCATTTGCCCTACCCAAAATTTCATTCTGAGCATCGCTTACACTGTGTAACTGATAATATGAATCCACCTCAAAAAAAAGATGCAAATGCTTGAGGTATGTAATGTGTTCAAGGTGTTCAATGCGCACTAATTCAGGCAGTGAATATGAAAGGAGACTAGAAGCCCTTACATTAGTAATATAACTTGAATGTTTGATCAGTATTTCTGCATCTCTTCCAAAATTGTTCAAGTTGACCTCTGCCTGGTGCTACCTAACATTCTTGGCTTTCAGAGACCAGTTTTTCCTGCTTAGTGGCTCCAAACACCCCGAGCCCACCAACACCCGTACAATCCATCCACTGTGGCTTTTATTCCCTGCTATGCTTTTGGCTGAATTTTATGTTGGTGATACTATCCCTGCAACCAGGCCCTATACTGTATGTGTATGTGTTGACTCTGGGGTAGCCATTTCTGTTAAGTTCGGCAGCCTACCCTGAGAGTTGCTGATATTCAGAAGGAAAATAACTCAATGTCTTGCTGACCACTGCATCTGCAGACCGCAAACCAGCCTCAAAAATCATATAGATAGGACCTGGGAGAGTCAGGACCAGTCAGGCAGGCTTTGAAAGGAGAGGCATCAATTCCTAGTAAAGACAGTGGTGTTACTTCTAAGACAACTATTGAGATAATATTATGGCTTCGAAAGGCTCAGGGTGGAGAGTCATTTAAATCTGGGTTTGAGGGGATGAGGACACCTTTCCTACCCCATAGTTCACGTGGGGGATCCTAAGATGTGCAAGTCAGATGAATTGGCCATTCGAAATTGCCCATAGTGTTAGGTATATCAGTCAGAGGGAAATGGGTCTGTGTGGGTTACTCTTTGGAGGGTCAGTATGGACTGGTTGGGCCGAACGGCCCTGTTTCCACACTGTAGTGAATCTAATCTCAACTGAAGAGGCTGGCTAATTAAGGGCCATTCCTCCTCACTCCTACTTGTAGCAAAAGCATGCTGTGGCTAAATGAGAGAGATGCTATCAGCAAGCACCACTTCTTTAAGAAACCCCACTGCCTCCCCCCACCTTCCATTCTTTAAACCATCCCCCATTCTACTTATTGCCTGTGACCTAGGGGATCCATGGCTGCTTCTCTTCCACACCTACTGATGGATAGGCAGTCTACTTCCTGACCTGCTCCACAAGGCTTGGGAACCCCAACACCATCAATTAAGTGGGTTTCCAATTGGCTTTTAATCATGGTAGGGTTGCCACGGTTCATGAGCCAATGGAAAGGCATGTTACCACGGCATGGCAGCCTACAGTATGTCTTAATGTGCAGAGATTGTAACTCATTTTTAGTAGAATTTCCTCTCCTTTTAAGTTTAATCATATTTATAGACTTCCATGTGATAACTATATTTATTAATTTGCCATCAGTCATTTTATTTATTGTTTACTGTGTTCTCCAGCTGGTTTATTGGCATTTAGGTTGCTTTTGTTTCTTGTAGCTCTAGAACACTTGGCTCAATACATTTCCTAATTTGGTCACAGACTGATAAACCTCTTTTAGTTTCTTAACTTCAGTCTCTTACCTGGAATGCCCGATGATCTAAGTTTGTGCAGCAAACTTTCATGGGGAACTTTTCCAAAGATTAGCAAGGCTGCCTCACAATGCGAGAGACCTGGGTTCGATTCCAGTCTTGGGTGACAGTCTGTGTGGAATTTCCCCCTTCTCCTTGTATCAATGTAGGTTTATGCGGGGTACTCCAGTTTCCTCCCGTAGCCCAAAGATGTGCAGGTTAGGTGAATTGGCCATGGTAACAATGAGGGGTTACAGTGATAAGGTGGGGGACTGTATCTGGGTGGAATGCTCTATGGAAGGTCAGTGCAGACTTGGTGAGCTGAATAGCCTCATTTCACACTGTAGGGATTCTTGGATTCTATGATCTCATTGAAACATGCATGATTCTTAAGGGGCTAGACAGGATAAATTATGAGAGTATGTTAACCCTCATAAGAAAGTCCATTTGTAGAGGTCACAATCCAATTTAAGACTGAGATGAGGAGGAATTTCTTCTTTTAAGGTTGTGAGTCTTTGCAGCTCAATGCCACAGAGAGCTATGGAGCAGAATATTTGTGTATATTTAATGCTGAGATAGATTCTTGTGGTAGCAGCTTGCTGTGGAATCTCACCAGGGGCCCAGGAATTTTTATTTGGGGATTATAATAAGGCAGACTTGATTTAAGGAGCTTAGGTTAAAGGACCCCCTGGGGACAGGGATTATAATATGAGAGAATTCACCCCTTAGTTTGAGAGAGAGAAGCTGGAATTATGTAACGATATTACAATTGAGTAGATGTAACTACAAAGTCATGAGAGACGGAACTAACTAGAGTTGATTGAAAGGAGAGCCTAGCATGGAAGACAATGCTGCAGCAAAGGCAGGAGTTTCTGGTGGTACCAGAACAGACACCATAGAAATCCATCCCAAGGAAAAAAGAACCATATTAAGGGAAAGATGAGGCAACCATGGCCTACAGGGGAATTCAGAGACACCGAAAAAGAAAAAGTATACTGTGTGATAGAGAGTAGTGGAAAGCTGGAGGATTGGGAAAACTAGCAAGAATGCCAAAGAAAAGTAATGGCGGGGGGTGGGGGTCGGGGAGGTGATTGAGATGAAAAATGAGAGTAAGCTAGCTATTAATATTAAAGAAGATAGTAGTTTCGATTAGATTCTCTACAGTGTGGAAACAGGCCCTTTGGTCCAACAAGTCCACACCGACCCTCCGAAGAGCAACCCACCCAGTCCCATTTCTCTCTGACTAATGCACCTAACACTATGAGCGATTTAGCATGGCCAATTCATCTGACCTGCACATCTTTGGACTGTGGAAGGAAACCAGAGCACCCAGAGGAAACCCATGGGGACAATGTGCAAACTCTACACAGACAGTTGCCCGATGCTAGAATTGAAGCTGGGACCCTGGTGCTGGAGAAGTAGTAATGGGGAAGAAAGAAATAGTGGAAGAACTGAATGGTATTTTACATCAGTCTTCACAGTGGAATACATCAGCGTCATATCAAAACTTCAAGAGAGTGAAGGGGCAGAGATGAGTGTCCATTGCTGTCACTAAGGAAAAGGTGTTTGGGAATCTGAAAGGAGTGAAGGTGGATAAATTACCTGAACCGGATTGTCTGCACTGAAGAAGTTGGCTGAGGAGATTATAGAGGCATTGGTTATGATATTTCAGGAATCACTGGAGTCAGGGAGAGTTTGAGAGGATTGGAAAATGTCTAATGTAACATCCCTGCTTAAGAAGGGAAGTAGGCAGAAAACAGGAAACTATTGGCTGGTTAGTCTGATCTCAGTCAATAAAATGGATGAAATTATGGAGTACTTGGAATTGCATGGTAAAATATGGCTGAGTCAGCATGGCTTCATAAAGAGGAGGTCATGCCTGACATATCTGTTAAAATTCTTTGAGGAGGTAACAAGCAACTTAGATAAATGAGAGGCAGTGAATGTGATCTCTTTGGATTTCGAGAAGACCTTTGACAGGTTGTGCGACAGGAGGCTGCTAAATAAGATGAGTCAATAGTCTTAGGAGCAATTTATTGGTCTGGTTAGAGGATTAGCTGTTCAGTAGAAGACAGAGAGTGGGGATAAAAGAGTCATTTTCAGGTTGGCAGCTGGAGATTCGTGGAGTTCTGCAGGTGTCAGTAATAGCATCACAACAATTCATGTTATATATTAATAATCTGGACAGAGGAACAGGAGGCATCGTTGCCAAGTTTGCATATGACGCAAAGATAAATGGAGGTAGTATTGAGTAAAGAGGGAGCTGCAGAAGAACTTGGACAGCATAGAAGTGGTGGATAGGATAATAAGTTTAGGTATTTTGGTAGGAAGAATAGAGGCATTGACAATTTTCTAAATAGTGTAAGGTTTCAGAAATCTGAAATACAAAGAGTCTTCGGAGTCCTTGTTCAGGATTCTCTTAAGGTTCACATGTAGGTTCTCTTGACAGTTATGAAGCAAATACAATGTTCAAATTTATTTCAAGAGGACTAGAATATAAGAGGCTGCGTAAGGCTGGGGTCAGACTGAGTTTGGCCAAGTCATTGAGTATATTTAAGACAGAAATGGATAGATTATTGATTAGTAAGGGAAACAAGTGTTATGTGAAGAAGCCTGGAAATTGGAAGTGAAAAACTTATCAGCCATGATCGAACAGCAGATTGATGGACTAAATAACTTAATTCTGCTCCTATAATTTATGGTTTTATCAATGGAAGAATCAAGAATTATGGAGAAAATACAGGAATGAGGACATAAAGAAAGTGGGATCACCTGTGATGGGTGGAGCAGGCGTGAGGTGGTAAATGTTTCAACTTATGTTTCTATTTTTTATGGTGTTATAGATAATAGAAATGGCCCCTTCTGTGTTGAAACAAATCTGATTTTGTGGTTATATATTTTTCTATTTGTTGCTGAATCTGTTGCAATTTTATTTCTCTATTCCCTTATAGAACTTTCTGCTGCAGTATGTCTAATGTCTATTCATTTAACTTTATGACTTTCTTGTGGTGCTTCTTGATAACTTTCAGGATATATCCAGAAATTTTGCACCACCAATTAAAAATAATCTGTTTTAATTGACCTATTTCTTTACATTTAATTTGTATTGAATTCACAATTCAAACAGTGAATATAGTTCCTTCGACACTACCCAAATCTGAACCTGATTCTCTGAGTATGTGTACAAGGAACTGAACTCGAGAAAGATGCGTGTCATTGGCACGTTGTTGATAGTCTCGGATTTTAATAGTCATAAAAGATTTAGAAGTGATGAATGTCATCATTGAAAAAAAATGACAATAGTTATCCTGTAGGAAAAAAATACCACTTGATGGGCAGAAGTCTTGAAATTCTTGTGATTGCCTAAGTACTTAATGTCTTACTGCAATAAGATAGGATTGGTGTTTAGTTTCTTACAACTCATTTCCTCAATCATTTTGAAAATAATGCATATTACCTTTCTATATTGTAGATGGATACCTTCACTATTGAGGCAGTTACTCTGGGAATGCTTAAAAAGATTATAATTGGCCATGACAGTATGAAAGCAGGTACTGTAAGATTTATCCATGTTTGAACATTTACTTGCTATTACAGGGAAATAAAACTGAGACATTCATGATTGCTATTTCCAATGGCTATAGGCAAAAAAACTGTCAACTTTGAGAAGAGTTTGAAATTTACAGACCACTGAGAGGCTGGAATAGAGTGGGCATGAAAGAAGATGTTTCCACTGTTAGGATACACTAGGACTCGAGAGCACATCCTCAATGTGAAGGGATGACCATTTAGAACTGAGATGAGGATGAATATCTTCAACTACAGGGTGGTGAATCGGTGGAACACATTGCTGATTTGATTTGATTTACATAGAACATTACAGCGCAGTACAGGCCCTTCGGCCCTCGATGTTGTGCCGACCTGTCATACCAATATGAAGCCCATCTAACCTACACTATTCCATGCTTGTCCACCCACATGCTTGTCCAATGACGACTTAAATATATTTAGAACATAGAACATAGAAGAATACAGCGCAGTACAGGCCCTTTGGCCCTCGATGTTGTGCAAATCCAAGCCCATCTAACCTACACTAGCCCACTATCCTCCATATGCCTATCCAATGCCCGCTTAAATGCCCATAATGAGGGAGAGTCCACCACTGCTACTGGCAGGGCATTCCATGAACTCACGACTCGCTGAGTAAAGAACCTATCCCTAACATCTGTCCT
>NC_057713.1:67228762-67245729 GCF_004010195.1 Chiloscyllium plagiosum
ACACATCCTAAGTCATGCTTCACCGCATCATAATTTCCCTGCCCCCAGCTATAACTTTTGCCCTGCAGTGCACACTTATCCCTCTCCATCACTCGAGTAAAGGTCACCGAATTGTGGTCACTGTCCCCAAAGTGCTCACCTACCTCTAATTCTAACACCTGGCCTGGTTCATTACCCAGAACCAAATCCAGTATGGCCTCATCTCTTGTTGGCCTATCTACATATTGTGTCAGGAAACCCTCCTGCACACATTGGACAAACACTGACCCATCTAACGAACTTGAGCTATAGCTTTCCCAATCAATATCAGGAAAGTTAAAGTCCCCCATAACAACCACCCTATTACTTTCACTCTTCTCTTGAATCATCCTCGCAATCCTTTCTTCTACGTTTCTAGGACTATTAGGAGGCCTGTAAAAAACTCCTAACAGGGTGAGCTCACCTTTCCTATTCCTAACCTCAGCCCAAACTACCTCAGATGGCGAGTCTTCATCCATCGTCCTTTCCACAGCTGTAATATTATCTTTGACAAGCAATGCCACACCTCCCCCTCTTCTCACCTTTCCTATTCCTAACCTCAGCCCAAACTACCTCAGATGGTGAGTATTCATCCATTGTACTTTCCACAGCTGTAATATTATCTTTGACAAGCAATGCCACACCTCCCCCTCTTTTATCCCCACCTCTGACCCTACTAAAACATTTAAACCCTGGGACCTGCAACAGCCAATCCTGTCCCTGTTCTAGCCATGTCTCCGTAATAGCCACAACATCGAAGTCCCAGGTACCAACCCACGCTGCAAGTTCACCTACCTTATTTCGTATACTTCTTGCATTGAAGTATACACACTTCAAGCCACTTTCCTGTTTACAGGCACCCTCCTTTGAAATTGATGCCATGTTCCTAACCTCCCTACACCAACTTAAAGTTGGTGAATCTTCTACAGTTGCAGGCAAAGCATTCCTTACTACTCTCCGAGTAAAGAAACTACCTCTGACATCTGTCCTATATCTATCACCCCTCAATTTAAAGCTATGCCCCCTCGTGCTCGCCATCACCATGCTTGGAAAAAGGCTCTCCCTGTCCACTGTATTTAACCCTCTGATTATCTTATATGTCTCTATTAAGTAACCTCTCAACCTTCTTCTCTCTAATGAAAACAGCCTCAAGTCCTCAGCCTTTCCTTGTAAGACCTTCCCTCCATACCAGGCAACATCCTAGTAAATCTCCTCTGCACCCTTTCCAAAGCTTCTATATCTTTCTTATAATGCGGTGACCAGAACTGTACACAATACTCCAAGTGCGGCCGCACCAGAGTTTTGTACAGCTACAGTATAACCTCATGGTTCCGGAACTCGATCCCTCTATTAATAAAAGTTAAAACACTGTAAGCCTTCTTAACAACCCTGTCAATCTGGGTGGCAACTTTCAGGGATCTGTGTATATGGACACCGAGATCTCTCTGCTCATCTACACTACCAAGAATCTTACCATTAGCCCAGTACTTTGCATTCCGATTACTCCAACCAAAGTGAATCACCTCACACTTGTCCACATTAAACTCCATTTGCCATCTCTCGGCCCAGCTCTGCAGCTTACCTATGTCTCTCTGTAGCGGAGAAAGTGAGGTCTGCAGATGCTGGAGATCAGAACTGAAAATGTGTTGCTGGAAAAGCGCAGCAGGTCAGGCAGCATCCAGGGAACAGGAAAATCGACGTTTCGGGCATAAGCCTGAAGAAGGGCTTATGCCTGAAACGTCGATTCTCCTGTTCCCTGGATGCTGCCTGACCTGCTGCACTTTTCCAGCAACACATTTTCAGCTATGTCTCTCTGTAACCTACTACATCCTTCATCACTATCCACAACTCCACCGACCTTAGTGTCGTCTGCAAATTTACTAACCCACCCTTCTACGCCCTCATCCAGGTCGTTTATGAAAATGATGAACAGCAGTGGACCCAACACCGACCCTTGCGGTACGCCGCTAGTAACTGGACACCAAGATGAACATGTTCCATCAACTACAGCCCTCTGTTTTCTTTCAGCAAGCCAATTACCGATCCAAACTGCTATATCTGCCACAATCTCATTCCTCCGCATTTTGTACAATAGCCTACTGTGGGGAACCTTATCGAATGCCTTGCTGAAATTCATGTACACCACATCAACCGGTTTATTCTCATCTACCTGTTTGGTCACCTTCTCAAATAACTCAATAAGGTTTGTGAGGCACGACCTACCCTTCACAAAACCATGCTGACTATTCCTAATCAAATTATTCTTTTCTAGATGATTATAAATCCTATCTCTTATTTATTATCACATTTATCTCAGTACAGTGAAAAGTTTGTTTTGCGAGCAGTACAGGCAGATCATAGCATAGCAAACAAGGATATAGTGTGCTTAAACAGAGCACTCCTATGCATACAAGGTTACATCTGCATAGGAGGTGCACAAAGGCAAAGTCAACATCAAATTTGAAATTAGAGATGTCCATTTACCAGTCTAATAACAGCAGGAAAGGAGCTGTTCTTGAACCGTTGGTGCATGTATTCAAGTCTGATGGAACAGGTTGGAAGAGAGTATTACTGGGGTGGGTGGGGTATTCGATGTTGGCACCCTTTCCCCAACAACAAGAAGTGTAAATGGAGTATATGGATGGGAAGGTTGGCTTCTGTGATGGTCTGGGCTGTGCACACAACTTTCTGTAGTTTTTTGTGGTCCTAGGCAGAACAGTTACTGTACCAAGCCATTATGCACCCGGATTTCTTTCTGTGAATACATCTGTAAACGTTGGTGAGGATCCTTATGAACATGCCAAATTTCCTAAGCCTTCTGAGGAAGAAGAGGCACTGTTTTCCCATCTTGACCATTGCATCTATATGGGAGGTCCAGGACAGATTGTTGGTCATCATCACTCCTCTTAACTTGATGGTCTCGACCCTCTCCACCTCAGCTCTGTTGATGTAGTTATGGATGTGTCCTCCACTTTTCTTCCTAAAGTTCTTTTATTTTCCCGACATTGAGAGAGATACTGTTATCATTGCACCATGACACCAAGCTTCTATATCTTATTGTCTCGTGTATTCTGACTCATCATTGTTTGATATCCGGCCTACAACGGTGTTGTCAGCAGACTTATAGATGGCGTTCATATGGAATTTGGCTACACGGTTGTGGGTATACAGGGAGTACAGTAGGGGGCTAAGTATGCATCCTTGCAGGGTACCAGTGTTGTGGATTAACGTGGAGGTGGTACTGTTATCTATCTTCACTGATTGCAGTATGTGGGTCAGGAAGCTGAGGATCCAGTCAGAGGGCAGAGCTTAGATATGGGCCTTGGAGTTTTGAGATTGGTCTGGTAGGGATTATGGTGTTGAAGGTGGAGCTGTTTTTGATGAGCAGGAGCTTGATATCAGTGTCCTTATTATCTAGATGTTCCAGGGATGAGTCTAGGTCTAAGGAAATGACATCCACTGTGAATCTGTTTTCCCAGGAGGCACATTTCAGGTGATCCAGGCAGGCTGGGAGGCTAGAGTTGATGTGGGCCACATCACAAGTAGACTGATCTGCAGCAATGATGGAGGGAACAGGTGTGGCCGGGGTTGTCGGGACTGATGACACCATGCCACTGGCATTCTGCTTGAATTTAGTGCATCATGGATGGATGTGTTTTTGTCTGCTATCTTGCTCTGCTTCATTTTGTATCCATTATGTTGTGTAGGCCTTGCCACAGATGACGGGTGTCCATGTAGCTAGTTTGGGCCTCTAACTTGGTCTGGTATTGTCTCTTGACATCTCGAATGGCTTTGCAGAGGTCATATCTGGATTTCCTGTAGAGGTGTGTCTATACTGATGCACAGTATTGTTTTAAAATGAATACATGGAGTTATAGGGAGTCATAGAGTAATATAGTATGGCCCAAACTGGTCCATGCTGACAATGGTGCGAACTCAGCTGGTTCCAACTGCCCTAATTTGGTCCATATCACTCTAAACCTTCCCATCCACTTATCTATCCAAGTGTTTTTTAAATGTCGCTATTGTACCTGCCTGAACTACTTTCTCTGACAACCCATTCCATATATGCACCACTCTCTGTGTGAAGAAGTTGCCCCTCAGGTCCTTCTTAAATCTTTCCCTTCTCACCTTAAACCTATGCCATGTAGTTTTCAATTCCCCATTCCTGGGAAAAAGACCCTATGCATTCATTCTATGTATGTCCCATATGATTTTATACACCTCAATAAGTCACCCCTTATTCTCCTACACTCCAAGGAATAAAGACCTATCCTGGTCAATCACTCCTTATAATTCAGTCCTACTCGTCCTGGCAGCATACTTGTAAATCTTCTTTGCAATCTTTCCAGTTTAATAGGTTGACCAAAGCTGTACACAATACCCCAAGTGCAGTCTCATCAACAACTTATACAATTGTAACATAACATCCCAACTCCAATAATTAATGCCTCAATTGATGAAGGCCAGCATACTAAATGCCTTCTTCACCACCCTGTCTACCTGTGATGCCGCTTTCTAAGAACTGTGTACTTGTACTCCTAGTTCCCTCTATTCCACAACACTCCTCAGGACTTTACTATTTACTGTGTAAGTCCTACCTTGGTTTGACTTTTCAAAGTACAATACCTCACACTTATCTGTGTTGAATTGCATTTGCCAATCCTTCGCCCACTTCCCTACCTGATCAAGATCCCTCTGTAATTTTTGATAACCTTCCTCACTATCAACAATACCTCCTAATTTTGTGTCATCTTCAAACTTACTAATTATGCCTTCTACATTTATACCCAGATTGGGGCGGCACAGTGGCACAGTGGTTAGCACTACTGCCTCACAGCGCCAGAGACACGGGTTCAGTTCCCGCCTCAGGCAACTGTCTATGTGGAGTTTGCACATTCTCCCCGTGTCTGTGTGGGTTTCCTCTGGGTACTCCGGTTTCCTCCCACAGTCCAAAAATGTGCAGGTTAGGTGAATTGGCCATGCTAAGTTATCCGTAGTGTTAGGTGAAGGGG
The DNA here is from genome assembly GCF_004010195.1 of Chiloscyllium plagiosum. Taxonomy (NCBI): domain Eukaryota; kingdom Metazoa; phylum Chordata; class Chondrichthyes; order Orectolobiformes; family Hemiscylliidae; genus Chiloscyllium; species Chiloscyllium plagiosum. The sequence continues at coordinate 67,233,796 of NC_057713.1, forward strand.
TAAATGTAGGGGAATGGGTCTGGGTGGGTTGTGCTTCAGCAGGTCAGTGTGGACTTGTTGGGCCGAAGGGCCTGTTTCCACACTGTAAGTAATCTAATCTAATCATTTATGTAAATAACAAAAGACCCAGCACTGACCCCTTGGCACACCACTAGTCACAGTCTTCCAGTCTGAGAAACAACCTTCAGTCATTACCCTCTGCTTCCTACCATTGAGCCAATTTTGAATTCAATTAGCTAGATCTCCCTGGATCCCATGTGAACTAACAGTCATGACTAGCCAGCCATGCGGTATTTTGTCAAAGGCCTTATAAGGTCCATATAAACAACATCCACTGCCCTACCCCTCACCCATCCTCTTCGTTCCCTCTTCAAAAATGCAAAGATTTGTCAGACTTGATTTCCCACACACAAATCCATGCTGACTATCCCTAATCAGACCTTGACTATCCAAATGTTGGTTGATCCTCCCTCAGTGTCCTCTCCAACAACCTGCCTCCCACTGATGTCAGGCTCACTGACCTGTAGTTCCCTGGCTTGTCTTTGCTACCTTTCTTAAAGAATGGAACAATATTAGCCATCCTCCAGTCTCCTGGAACTTCACCAGTGGCTAAAGATGAATCAAAAATCTCTACATTATAAATATGCAAAAGTTGGAAATATGGTGAGGGTGGAACTTCTCTGGTAAGTACTAGTGAGTATATCAGAAACTGAAATTTAAATTAAATGTAAGTATTTTCTTTAACATTTATGTACAGAGGCCTTATGGCACAATAGGTAGCATCCCCATCTTTGAAGAAAGGAGTTCTGTGTTCAAGCTTCATACCAAAATGTAATGGTTATAGAAGGTGCATCCATAACAAAACCAAAATTCAATGGCAGGTGATAAGAGTGGAAGAGAATTCTGGGCAGCTGTGTGATGGAAAGAATGAGAGTCTTTATCATTCTATTCTTAGATCAAAGTTACATCATGTTTGTAAAAGTTTTTCCCACACAACTCCAATTAGATAGAGACGTCTGGGCTGCTTATGTGGATCAGATTCCTGCCAATGATATGTGGTCCATCCCAGTTCCAGTTAGGGTGGATTATGATTTGCTTCCTTGCCATAGACTCACGGGGAAGGTCATCATGCTGTGGGACAAACATACCAATAGGAAGAGAACTTGAGAACAAATTTTAACATTTATTTATATGAACTTCCAGAATGCATTTCAAAAATTCCCCTTATGAGATTGTTAGTTAAATCTGGATCTCAGGGAGTTGAAGCTAAATTCTTGCTTGGACAGTGGAGATAGAAATTTGTGATATTGGGTGGGTACAATAAGTGTCAAGATATCACTTGTGGCATCTTGCAGGGATCAGTTTTGGGACCTCAAGAATCCACCATATGTATTAATGATTTTAATGATGGGACAGAAAACCACATAAGCAAATTTAACAATTACAGAAATTTAGATGTAATTGGACACAATCCAGATGGAAGCATAACATTACAATGAAGTGTTAATAGATTAAGAGAATTGACAAAATTATGACAAATGCATTTCAATATAAGCCATTTACTTTGAACCTAACAGGAATAGAACAGACCACGCTCTATATTATGGCAAGTTAGATTTTTTTTTAGATTAGATTACATTAAAGTGTGGAAACAGGCCCTTCGGCCCAACAAGTCCACACCGACCCGCCGAAGCGTAACCCACCCATACCCCTACATTTACCCCTTACCTAACACTATTAGCAATTTAGCATGGCCAATTCACCTGACCTGCACATCTTTGGACTATGGGAGGAAACCGGAGCACCCGGAGGAAACCCACGCAGACACGGTAGAAACAGTTTGTTCCAAAGAGATCACTAAAATGTCATGGACATTTTCACAAAATAGTCAAATAAGCTTAAGTATATCAAATATGAATTTTGGATCAGCAGCTACTGAGTCCAAACACATTGCTGAAAATACTTGCTGCATTGTTAGCCTTTTCTGGCATGGTATTCTGGCTTCAGTTGCATGAACGTCCCCTGCCAGCACAAGAAATTGAACTCAGGAGATCATGACATTTCTCAGCCATTGCAGCTGATTAGATGCCTTTTTCTTTTGAAATAATCAACTATGTTGGGTCAATTGAACAATATTTAACAAAGAATTCCACTGCAAGATCTAATCAATGCTATTTTAATAGACTGTCAGTGTATTTCAGTTAAGATAATTTTGATTTACATTTGCTTTAGTTAGTGAAGGAACTATACTTGATGATTGAAGTCATATGTTTACATGACAGTCAATGGACAGAAGAATACTTCATGCATAAGGCTGAGGTGTCAGTACTTTTTGATTCAATATTACAGGCAATGGAGCTGAAGATGCAACAAGGTAAAGTGCTGCAAGGGGAAAGAAAACAATGGATTCTGCACAGAAGTCCTTTCCAACTTAGGGTTTTTATTTAAAAGAGTACCCACAGCTCACCCTGGAGACATGCCTGAGGTGACTCATTTTAAGTATGAATGTGATCTAGAACAGTAGCACATCCTTTAACTTCACCGGAAGCTTCATAAAAGGATAAGGATTGCAATGCCAGTGGCCATCAATATTACTGTAAACTTAAATTTTTACTCTTCCATGTCCTTCCAGGGAAGGTAGGGAAGCTTAGACACTATCCATGTAGTGTTCAGAAGATCTTGAAGGCCGTGTGCTCAAGATAATGAAAGTTCATCATCCTTTTACCTAAGGCAGGAGAAGGAAAATGAGATGACATGTGAAGGAAAGTAGATGTCCAGAGACATGACCAATTACATACATGTTGTCCTGTCGACCTCTCCTGTCAATAGGGAAAAGTTAAGGAACTGAACACCCTTTTTCACAGGGCCATCATGCCAAAAAAAATTATTAGAAAATGAGGCTTTGTCTTTTGAAAAGAGCAGCATGAAATATTAACATCATAACTCCACTATAAAAAGAATAATATTAAACTAGAAAGAGTACAGAAAAGATTTACTAGGATGCTACCTGGAAGGTTTGAGTTAGGAGAGATTGGATGTGCTGGGACTTCTTTTCCCAGGAGGTGACCTTATACAGTTCTGTAAAATCATGAGAGGGAGAGATAAGGTTTTCCTCAAGGTAGGGAAGTCTAAAATTAGAGGGCTCAGGTTTAAGGTGAGGGTGGGAGATACAACTGGGTCCAGAAAGGCAATTGTTTCACACAGAGTGTAGTGAATGTCTGGAATGGGCTACCAGAGGAATTGGTGGAAGCGAATGCAGTGTCGCAATTTAATAAATATTTAGACAGGGACCTGGATGGGATAGGTATGGAGGAATATAGACCAAACACAGACAAGTGAAAACTGGGCAGCTTGGGCAACTTGTGCAATTTAAGTCAAGGGGCCTGTTTCCATGCTGCAGACTTGTATGACTGTGACTGTACTCTAATTTCACAAGTTAGATGTGGCCTCTGGGCAAATCCAAACAAGTATGAGAGCATGTCAGTCATAGAATCATAGAATCCCAACAGTACAGGAAGGTGCCATTTGGCCCATCATGTCCACACCAACATACAGAAGAGCATCCCACCTAGACCAAGCCCCCCCACTCCACCCCATCTCCATAGTTTCGTACTTGCCATAGCTAAATCCTCCTAGCTTGCACATTCTTGGACACTAGGCAAAATTTAGTGTGGCCAATCCACCAAACCTGCACACTTTGGACTGTGGAAGTAAACCAGAGGACCCAGTGGAAATCTGCGCCGATACTAGGAGAATGTGCAAACTCCACAGTTACCTGAAGCTGGAACGAACCTGCACCCTTGGCACTGTAAGGCATCAGTGCTCACCACTGAGCCACCATGCCAGCCATATCTCTGAAAACTTAGTAAAACGCAAATTACTTTCCCAAGTGTAATTGACTACCCCTCATCATTTTATGGTAAAGATGTATAAAATTATGAGAGGGTAGACAGAAAGGAAAGTTTCCCCTTGTTGGAGGAATCAATGATCAAAGGCATAGATTTAAGGTAAGGAGCAGAAGATATACAGATGATTTGAGGAAAGATCTTTCTCACCCAGAGGGTTCACCCCAGAGGTGAGGGTGGTCACGCAGAACCCCTCAATATTTAAGCATTATTTAGATGTATACTAGTGATATGAAAGCAGTCAAGGCCAAATGCTCGAAAATGGGATTAGTATAGCTAGGTGGCTTTTGACCAGCAGACTCAATGAACTGGAAGGTCTTCTTTCTCTTCCCTATACAACTAAGTCCATAGCTTGTAAAAGAATGCTCAATCCCCACCTACATAACTGCATCTCCAACAACACCCAAGATGCTTGACAGCACCCAAGACAAAGCAACCCAATTGATTGTGACCTCATCTACCAACTTAAGTATTCACTATCTCCGCTACCATTGTACAGTGACATTGGTATGTACAGTATGCAATATGCAATTCAAGAACTTGCTACCTTTCCTTCAACAGCTCATTCCAAATCTTGACCACCTGGTAATGAAAGGGCAAAAGATATGTGGAAAGACCACCATCTGCAGGTTCCCATTCAAGCAATTCACCATCCTGATTTTGAACAAATCGCTCCTTCATGGAGTGTAGATCAAAATCCTGGAACTGCCTTCCTGACAGCGTTGTGGGTATACCTGTTTCAAAAGGACTGCAATGATTTAAAAAGACAACTGAGCACCACCTTTTTGAGGGTGATTAGGGAAAATTGATAGTTTTACCAGCAATGTCCACATCTCATGAAAGGTAAAATAAACTCACAGATCCAGAATTGGAAGGAGCGGCAGGAGGAATAGTCTGAAAGGACAAATTAGTCACTCAGATTTCAATGAAACAGGTTATCCATACAAACATAGACCCAGTAATTCATCAGTGATGTGAATCACTAATGTTCAATTGATCACCACTCAACAGTAAAATTATTTCTCTAATATGTTTATCCAACAACACAGTTAAAAATACAAAAAGGATACAAGAAATGATCTATGCACTTAAAGTGACTGCCTGTCCTTCAGACTGCATATTGGCATGGGCAATAGAAATATGAATGCTTTCATGTTGAGACAGGTCAGCAAGTTTGGATAAGATTGCCAGTGCCATTCTTAAGAAGTGGCACCTCTGCAAACTAAGTAATCCATTGGGAAGACCAACTGCTGAACCGAGCCCAGGTCTCTGGTTCTATGAGGCAGCAGTGCTAACCACTGAATCACCATGCCACATCTATGCTGGAAAGAGTGGATTCCAAGTTCTGCACAAATTCCAGTGTTGTATTAGATATGGTGTTCTCTGTGCTCTTTGCCAGACAAAAGACTTAGTGGCAATTCTGCATTTCTTTGTTCATACGTTTCGGTGTTCTTCTAGATGCGTCTCATTAAAATCTTATCCTAATCTCCTTTGTTAGAACTCCTGTGCATCCTTGGGCTGTAACAGGCAGGCAGAGGGACTGCTTTTTCCTCTTTAGTCATTCATGTCTGGCAAAAGGTGACATCACCATAGGCCCAGGGAATAACAATGGAAGAAGACTCGTTAGAAATAGAAGAATGATGGTGAATGGTCACACACCTCAGAAAAGGGGCGAGGTTGAGAAGGCAAGACCTTAGCAAACTCTCTCTGGTAAAAAAAAACACACAGTAAATTACCTGCTAACTGGTCCAAAGCAGACCCTCTGCAAAAATACACTAAATTGTAACCTACCTGCTCCACAGGGTCCTAGGAAGGATCACTTCACTGAAAGCAGTCACAATCCACTCCACCAGACCATGTGACCACTCAAATGTAAGACACCCAGGAGGAAGCAGGGTATGCTTGCCGGCCTGCTAGTAAGACTGAGACTACCCGGTTTAAAAACCGTCCTTCCGAGCTTACTCCTAGCAAATGTACAATCTTTGGAGAACAAGATGGACGAACCCAGATCACAGCTCTGCTTCCAGCGTGAACTGCAGGACTGCTGCGCACTTCAGTTCACAGAAATCTGGCTCAACCCATCCATTCCCAACTGCACACTTTCGGCTGATTGTTTTTCTATCCATCGTATGGACCATTCAGCATCCTTGGGGAGGACAAAGGGTGGAGGGGTTCACTTTTTAATCAACGACTTGTGGTGCATGGACATTGCAATGCTGGGAAGCAATTGCTCCCCAAACCTTGAATTCCTCAACATCAAATGTGGCCCCTTCCATCTACCACGGGAATTTCCCGCTACTATACTAACTGCTGGGAAGTTGCGTGTGGAGGCTGAAGAGATTGGGGAGACACTGAATGAATACTTTTCATCAGTATTCAATCAGGAACAGGACATTGTTGTCAATGTGAGTACTGAGTCACAATTAAGTAGAATGGATGGCTTTGAGGTATGTAGAGAAGAGGTGTTGGAAATTCTGGAAAGGGTGAAAATAGATACGTTGGCTCATTCCCCAACACCATGTACAAAATGCCCCCTTCCCTTGTTGGACTATTGACATGTTGTTCTAGAAAACTTTCCTGAACTCTCCTTACAAATTCTGCCCCTGACACTAAGTTATCCCAGTCGATGTTGGAAAAATTAAATTCTCCCATCACCACCATGTGGCATACTGTGGCATCTAGATCTTTCCATAATCTGTTTACCTATTTGTTCTTCTACCTCACGCTCACTGCTGGGAGGCCTGTAATACAGCCCCACCAACATAATTGCACACTTATTTCTCAGCTCCACCCATAATGCCTCACTGCCAAGCCCTCCATATGTCCTCCTTTAATACAGCCATGATATCATCCTTGACCAGCAATGCAACTCCTCCCCCTCTTTTACTTCCCTCCCACCCTGTCTAAAGCATCTATATCCTGGACCATTTAGTTGCAAATCATGCTGTCCCTTCAACCAAGTCTCTGTGATTGCAATGATATCATACTGCCAGGCATCAATCCAAGCCCTAGGTTCATCTGCCTTACCCACTATACTCCTTGCAATAAAGTATATGCACTTCAGGCCGCCAGTTCTTTTGCGTCCATTTGCTCTCTGCCTAGTCTTACCATTACTAAAGTCTCAGTCTCCAGTTTCCACCTCACTGACTAATAATCTTCTCTTCTAGTTCTCAGCCCCCTGCCACATTAGTTTAAAGCCTCCCCAACAGCAGTAGCAAAAACTCCCTCAAGGACATTAGTTCAGGTGTAGACCATCCAATTTGTAATAGTCCTATCTTCCCCAGAACCGGTCCCAATGTCCCACAAGTCTGAAGCCCTCCCTCCTACACCATCCCTCAAGCCACATGTTCATCCTGCCTATTCTTTCATTTCTACCCTGGCTCGCATGTGGCACTGGTAGCGATCCCAAAATCACTACCTTTGAGGTCTTCCTCTTTAACTTGTCTCCTAGCTCCCTGAATTCTGCTTTCAGGACCTCATCTCGTTTTTTTTACTTATATCATTGGTGCCAATGTGCACCACAACAACTGGCTGTTCACCCTTCCCTTTCAGAATGCTCTGCAGCCAATCGGTGACATCCCTGACTTGAGCAACTGGGAGGCAACATACCATCCGGGAGTCTCGTTTTCGGCCACAAAACCACCTATCTACTCCCCTTACAATAGAATCCCTTATGACTATGGTCCTTCAGCTATTACAAGGGGGCATAGCTTTAAATTAAGGGGGGGGGGGGTAGTTATAGGACAGATGTTAGGGGTAGGTTCTTTACTCAGCGATTCGTGAGTTCATGGAATGCCCTGTCAGTAGCAGTGGTGGACTCTCCCTCTTTATGGGCATTTAAGCGGGCATTGGATAGGCATATGGAGGATAGTGGGCTAGTGTAGGTTAGGTGGGCTTGGATCGGCGCAACATCGAGGGCCGAAGGGCTTGTACTGCGCTGTATTCTTCTATGTTCTATGTTCTATGCTGTGTACATACCGCCACAAGATAAGGTTCAGGAAGCCCTGGATGTGCTGTACTCCACCACTAACACCCTGGAGACAGAACGCTCAGAGGCTCTGTTTATTTTAATTGGCGACTTCAATCAAGCCAATCTGAGGAAGGTGTTGCCCAAGTACCACCAGAACATTACCTGCCCCACCTGGGGCCCAAACATTTTAGACCATTGCTACACCACTGTGAAGGATGCCTTCCACTCCATCCCCACCCTCATTTTGGGAACTCCAACCACAATGCCGTGTTTCTTCTCCCGAGGCAGAAGCTCAAGCAGGAGACCCCCTCGTGGATACAGGTACGGTGCTGGTCGGAGGAGGCAGAGGATCAACTCCGATGCTGTCTGGAATCGGCTGATTGGGCCATGTTCAAACAGTCCACAGGTACCTTGGATGTGTACTCCACCACCGTCATAGACTTTATCAGCAAGTGTGTGGAGGACTGTATACCGAGGAAGTCAAACCGAGTGTTCCTCAGCAGGAAACCATGGATGAATCAGGACATACAGAATATGCTAAAGAACATGCGTGAGGCCTTCAGATCAGGAGACCCACTCAAATATAACGAATCCAAGTATGACTTTCGCAGAGCCATTAAGATAGCCAAGGACCAATACCAATCCAAACTAGAGACTCAGACAGACACCCGGCGACTATGGCAAGGACTGAATGACATCACCAGTTCTAAAAAGAGACAGTGCGAGATAGCAGACCCCTCCCAGATCGTCTCAATGCCTTTTATGCTCACTTTGAGCAGAATTTTGGTGGAGAGGTAACACCTATTCCGCCAAGTCCTGACGAACCTAATCCAACAGTGACTGCATCAGAGGTCAGATCAGTTTTCCTTTGTGAGAATCCAGAGAGTTTTGTTTCTAAGCTGCTGGATTGCATGAGACAAAATGTGTTCTGAATTTGCCTTTTTGCCAAGGGGTTTGATTATGGGATGTTATTTTATTAGTAATAACATCCCATAATAACAGTAGTATTTACATGCATTTATTCTGTAAGTGCATGTATGGAATGAACTGCCAGAGGAAGTGGTGGAGGCATTTAAATCATACTGAATACAATTACAACATTTAAAAGGTATCCGGATGGGTACATGAATAGGAAGGGTTTAGAAGAATATAGGCCATGTGCTGGTAAATGGGACAGAATAATTTAGGATATCTGGTCGGCATGGATGAGTTGGACCAAAGGGTCTGTTTCCATGCTATACATCTGATTTTTAAGTTTTCCAATAAGTTGTTACTCTAAATTCATTCCTTTGTATTTTAACTGTTCTGTTTAATGTTGAGTAGTTTAACCAATCGAATTGCATCTGGAACACAACAGACAACCTTTGCCTTTAAAACAAGAAATGTTAGACTCAAGGCTACCTTCTTAAAGAGATAGAGAGGTCTAGAATGGTAAATAACTCCAGCATCACCAGAAGGATACTTAGTACCAGCAAACATATCTTCCCCTCCATTGTTAGCATACCACAGGGACCATCCCTTCTGTGATACCCTGGTCAACTTTTCTATCTATCTCAATAGTTCCTCACTTCACTTCCCCATGGAACCTTTTGGTGCAATTGCAGAAGGTGTAACACTTGCCTATTCACCACCTCTGTTTTCATCATCCACACTCCAAGCATGTCTCCCAAGTGAAACAGCATTTCAGTTGTACTTTTAATCTAGTTTACTGTGTTCAGCGCTCACGATGAGTTCTTCATTACAGTAGTGATATCAGATGGAGACTGGGTAACTGCTTTGTGAAATACCTCCACTTTGTTCATTAGAATGACCATCCACTCACCTTTCATTTTTAAAATATTTTTTATTGAAAAGAAAACTTTTGGGATTTTTTTTACAAAATTACAAAATTAATACAATAGTGTAACTATTTTACAATATAATGGCAACACCAATATAAATAAAGAAAACAAACTACTAATCTACTATACAAACTACCAAAACACAAATTAAGCTATAAGGGGAAAAAAAACTCCATATAAAAAAGACTACAATGCAGTGCATAACTAACAAAAAAAAGAGATAATTTTATTTTGAATGTTTATTTATTATTTATATCAAGTCAGATAGGATAAATAGATAAAATCTTTTCTCTGGGGTCGGGCAGTCCAGAACTAGAGGTTGTAGGTTTAGAGTGAGAGGAAAAAAGATATAAAAGAGACCTAAGGGGCAACTTTTTCACACAGAGGGTGGTGCGTGTATGGAATGAGCTGCCAGAGGAAGTGGTACAATTGCAACATTTAAAAGGCATTTGGATGGGTATATGAATAGGAAGGGTTTGGAGGGATATGGGCAAGGTGCTGGCAGGTGGGACTAGATTGGGTTGGGATATTTGATCGGCAAGGACGAGTTGGACCAAAGGGTCTGTTTCCATGCTGTACATCTCTATGACTCTATAAAAGTGATGGAACCAAACAGAGTACCAGGCCGTGCACTTAGAGCATGTGCAGATCAACTGGCAGAGGTCTTCTCGGACATCTTCAACCTCTCCCTACAGCAGACCACTGTCCCTGCCTGTTTCAAGAGGGCCAACATCATCCCTGTTCCTAAGAAGGCTCATGGAGCATGTCTCAAAGACTACCGTCCAGTGGTCGTAACTTCGGTGGTCATGAAGTGCTTTGAAAGGCTGGTCATGGCATTAATCAACTCCAGCCTCCTCACGACTCTTGACCCACTCCAATTTGCCTATCAGGCCAATAGACCCATGTCAGATGCCATATCACTTGCCTTTCACTCCTCCCTAGAACATCTTGACACTAAGAACAGCTACATAAGAATCCCACTCATTGCCTACAGTTCAGCCTTCAACACGATTATCCCCTCAAGACTGCTTACTAAACTTAGTGATCTTGGACTAAGCCCCACTCTCTGCAACCGGATCCTCAGTTTCCTGACCCAAAGGCCACAATCAGTGAAGATAGGGGACAATATTTCATCCTCAATAACACTCAACACTGGAGCCCCCAGGGGTGCGTACTCAGTTCCCTACTGTATTCATTGTGTACCCATGATTGCGTCGCCAAAAACCAGACTAATGACATTTACAAGTTTGCTGATGACACCACCTAGTCAGTCGAATCTCAGATGGCGATGAAACAGACTACAGATGGGAGGCGGAAGACCTGGAAAAATGGTGCACTGAGAACAACCTAGCTCTCAATGCTGGCAAAACCAAAGAAACCATTATTGACTTTCGGTGGGATGTCACTCATGCCCCCCTACACATTAACAGCACAGAGGAGGAACGAGTGGAGAGTGTCAAGCTCCTGGGAGTGGTCATCCACAACAAGCTGTCTTGGACTCTGCACATGGATGCACTGGTTACAGAAGTCCAACGTCTCTTCTTCCTCAGGCAGCTGAGGAAATTTGGCATGATGACAAATACTCTTGCCAGCTTTTATAGGTGCATCATCAAGAGTATTCTGTCTGGTATGACAACTGTACCATTCAAGATTGGACACCGTTACAGAGTGTGGTGAACTCGGCCCGGACAATCACAAAATTATCCATCTACCAGGCCCGCTGTCAAGGAAAGGCCGACAGCATTCTCAAAGATCCACTCCATCCTGGCAATGTTTTTCTACAATCTCGACCATCGGGGAGAAGGTACAGAAGCCTGCGTACATGCGCCAGTCAGTTTCATAACAGTTTCTACCCTATGGAGATATGGCATTGAGGGTGGGTTGGAGGTTTGGATTAGGGGTTGGCTGGCTGGAAGAAGACAGAGGGTAGTAGTTGATGGCAAATGTTCATCTTGGAGTGCTGTCACTAGCGGTGTTCCGCAAGGATCTGTTTTGGGACCATTGCTGTTTGTCATTTTTATAAATGACCTGGAGGAGGGGCTAGAAGGTTGGGTGAGCAAGTTTGCGGATGATACGAAAGTCGGAGGAGCTGTAGACAGTGAGGAAGGATGTGGCAGGTTACAGCAGGATATAGAGAAGCTGCAGAAAGGTGGCAAATGGAATTCAATGTAGCTAAATGTGAGGTGATTCACTTTGGGAAGAAAAACAAAAAGATGGG
>NC_057713.1:67246049-67269246 GCF_004010195.1 Chiloscyllium plagiosum
TCTTTACTCAGTGAGTCGTGAGTTCATGGAATGCCCTGGCAGTAGCAGTGGTGGACTCTCCCTCTTTATGGGCATTTAAGCGGGCATTGGATAGGTATATGGAGGATAGTGGGCTAGTGTAGGTTAGGTGGGCTTGGATCGGCGCAACATCGAGGGCCGAAGGGCCTGTACTGCGCTGTATTCTTCTATGTTCTATGTTCTATGTTGTTAGAATACCGAATGGACTCTCAAACTCTTAAGATTTGCCTCTACCTGTATTTTTGTCTTTGCTGCTGTTTACCTATTATCTACGCCTCTTCACTATGTGATCTGCCTGTATTGCTCACAAGACAAAGCTTTTCACTGTGCCTTGGTGCATGTGACAATAAATTCAACTCAATTCAATTTAATTCATGATAAACTCAGACAGTGTGAAAATTGAAGTCATGTTGTTGACATCTTCCTGCATTGCAAACCAGCCATACAGCCAACTGAGCCGACTGAACTTCTGACTAGGAACTTTACAACCTTCTGGACTGAATATTGAGTTCAACACCTTCATATTGTGAACCCACTCCCATTCCTTCCCTTTCTTTCACTTTTACTTGTTACATTCTCTGTCACTATGTCCTCCCTCCCCTCCCTGTACCCCAGTGGGACTGTCTGTGTTTTCCAGTCTGGCAGTTAGACACACCATTAGTTTGCCTTTTACACGTTTCAATCACTTAATCTGAATTATCAACATCTCCCCAGCCTTACAGTACTACCTCCACCCCCGCTATTGCTTAAATACCACCCTCTCGACACTTAAGTCAGGTCTATTAAAGAGTCATCTAGACTCAAAACCTTAGCCTGCTTTCTCTCCGTAGATACTGACTGGCCTGGTATGATCTCCACATTTTTTGTTTCCAGTCCTGAACTCCTGATGCCTGGTACTATACCATGTACAGAGAAAAGTAGGATAACCGTGGTCACAACATGATCAGCTTTCGCTTCATGCCAGCTCATTAGATGAAGGGTGAGGAGACAATTAAAAAGTTACTGACCATTCTAAGATTTAAGGAATTGGAGTGCCATCTCCTCTCTTAAGCTGGAAGCCTGCTCATACCTCCAAACCCCACCTCGAGCTTTTCTGGGTTTTCCTGAAGTTACTTGATGTTTTTCCCTGGAAGGGAGAGGACAGAGTAAGTAATTACATGTTGCTTTATTCGAGTGATATTTCTTCCTTCATTGATTAGCTGGAGCAAGGTTTTGAGATTGTGAGATGTAGCTGTAAGGCTGCACACTAGTAGGTTTGTAAGATGGTGTATAGGAATATTAGATATGAGTTCTGAGTGCTACCAGTTGAGTGATCAGGATGTAATACATTGACCAGTGTGACAGATTGATGGTCTAGTGAATATGGGAGGTGAAGTGAAGATGCATCCGCTGACCTTGACACTATATGACAGTAACATGCAACAATAAGCTGATTACAATTCTAATATATTTTTGTACAGCTAATGGATGGTTCCTTGAAAATGTCATCATTACCTATCAAGAGAATAATCAGGAGTATGAAGACATTTTCCTTTGCAACAGGTGTGCCATGAATTTTAAAAATGCCCTGATTGAAGAATAAGCACAATATTTAAACAATATTTAAGTAGTTCAGAGCAATCTTTGACATTATTTACTGTCTATTAATTCAATGAACTGACAGGTGGCTAGATGTGAATCGGGAAGATCAAAAAACTGAGAGAGAATTGTTTGCAAAAAGTAAGTATAAAATTTGTTTTTGCTTCACCGTATTTGATACTATTTGATGAACCATGCTAATATAAATTTACGCCCAAAGTGTGGTGTTGGAAAAGCACAGCAGGTCAGGCAGCATCCGAGGAGCAGGAGCATCGAAGTTTTGTGCATAAGACCGTCATCAGGAATGTCCGAAACGGCGACTCTCCTGTTCCTCGGGTACTGCCTGACCTGCTGTGCTTTTCCAGCACCACATTTTTGACTCTGATCTCCAACATCTGCAGTCCTCACTTTCTCCTAATATAAATTTATGAATACTAAACAGCAAGTTACACTTAATAAAAACTGAAAATGTTGGAAGTACTTAACTGATCATAGAGTCCTTTTGGCCCAAATTGGTCCATGCCAACCAAAATGTTCATCTACGCTAACCCCAATATCCTGCTCTTGACCCATATCCTTCTAAACCTTTTCTATCCATGTATTTATCCAAACACCTTTTAAGTGTTGTTAACATATCCGCCCCAACAACTTCTGCTGGCACTTCATTCCATATGCGTACCACCCTTTGTCTAAAAAGGTTTAGACATATCTTCCATATCCGCCACAGATTCACCTGCACCTCCACACATATCATCTATTGCATCCTCTGCACCCGATGTGGCCTCCTCTATATTGGGGAGACAGGCCGGCTACTTGCGGAGCGTTTCAGAGAACACCTCTGGGACACCCGGACCAACCAACCCAACCACCCTGTAGCTCAACATTTCAATTCCCCCTCCCACTCCACCAAGGATATGCAGGTCTTTGGACTCCTCCATCGTCAGACCACAACAAAACGACGGTTGGAGGAAGAACGCCTCATCTTCCGCCTAGGAACCCTCCAACAAGGGATGTCCTGAAGAAGGGCTTATGCCCGAAACGTCGATTCTCCTGTTCCCTGGATGCTGCCTGACCTGCTGCGCTTTTCCAGCAACACATCTCCGGCTCTGATCTCCAGCATCTGCAGACCTCACTTTCTCCTCTAAAAAGGTTGCCCCTCAGATTCCTTTTATTCTTTCCCCTCTAACCTTAAACTGATGCTCACTGGGAAAAAGACACTGTCCATGTGCATTCACCCTGTCCATGCCTGTCATAATCTTATACACTTCTATAAGATTTCCCCCTCAGTCTCTTATGTTCTAAAGTAAAAAGTCCTAGCATGTCCAACCTCTCCCTGTAACTCTGGGTGGCACGGTGGCACAGTGGTTAGCACTGCTGCCTCACAGTGCCAGAGACCGGGTTCAATTCTGCACTCTTTCCAGTTTAATAATATCTCTCCTATAGGAAGGTGACCAAAACTGAACACGGTACTGCTAGTGTGGTCTCATCAATGTCCTGTACAACTGCAACACAACTTTCCAACATCTATACTCAATGCCCTGACCAAAGGTCAGTGTGCCAGAAGCCTTCTTCACTGCCCTGTCTAACTGTTACTCCACTTTCAGAGAACCATGTTCCCTCTGTTCCACTACACTCCTTAAGGCCCACTGCCTTGATTTGACTTTCCAAAATGCAAGATCTCACACTTATTTGTATTGAACTCCATTTGCCATTTCTCAGCCCACTTCCCCAGCTGATGAAGGTCCTGCTGCAATTTCTGATAACCTTCCTCACTGTCCACATTGCCACCTATTTTAGTGTCATCTGCAAACTTACTAATCATGCCTTGTACATTCTCATCCAAATCATTGATAGAGATAATAAACAACAATGACCCCTGAAGCACTCCACTAGTCACAGACCTCTAGTCTGGTAAACATCCTTCCACTATTACACTATTGGCTTCCTACCATCAAGCCAATTGTGTATCCAATTTGCCAGGTCCCCCTGGATTCCATGAGATCTAACCTTCCAGAGCAGCCTACCATGTGAAACCTTATCAAAGGCTTTAATGAAACCCATTTAGACTATAGATGACATCCACTGCTCTGCCCTCATCAACCATCTGGTACTAACTGTTGAGGGAGCAACAGTTAACATTTGTGATCTTTCCTTGGAATACCTTAACTCTGGTAAAAGGTTATAGGCCTGAACTGTTGAGCTCATTTTTCATTTCGGGTCAAGATCATAAAATGCATCTGAGTCAGCAACCTGACCTCACATCATGTCAATGACAGACACCTGATGCAATTTTTTTAACAAGTGGTAAGATGCACACTAACTGTCTAACTAGGAATAGCAGGCTTGATTACAGGGGGTTCTCCAGCACTGAAGGATCAGCAGCCCCACTGTCAGAGGTGGGTGCTACCAAAATGGATTGTGGTATCATCTGCCAACATGGAGGTACCCCAAAAGGAACTCAAAAAATGTTTAAATTCAAATTGGTTACTATGATGTGTCAGCGTATCCATTGAACATTCAGAAGCTGCAACATTCTTCTTTTGGTTCTGGTGGATGCAAGAATGGAGTGCAGTCTCTCTTCCCAGATCTGCCTCCAGGAGGCTAGCACCAGTTCTTTCCAACGTCAACAGGAGGCCTACCTCTGACTGTAAAATAAATTTAATTGATCCAATGACCCACCCATGCAGGTGATTAGCAGTCATGTATCATCCACCCTAATCAGAGCAGAACAACAATGGCCCAGAGGCAGAATCCAATAAAGTGAGACTATTTCACTACCCTATTTCAGGAAATTGCAGATCCATCTGCCTGTAGTCCTGCCTCCATAAACAACTGAAACATATGCCTATTAACTCCATTTATCTCTCTACAGATGCTCCTTGACCTGCTAAGTATTTCCAGCACTTAATGTTAGCATTTCAGATTTCCAATGTTTTGCTTTTGTTCATGGATGATGGAATTGAGGATGATGCAAGAGATACCAATACAGGTACAGCCAGCATACTGTTTGAGCATATACATCATATCAAACTTGGCACAAGGAATAGCAGAGGTGGAGATCACTGTATCATTTAGAAAAGCATAGATAAATATTCGAAACAGAAGAAAATTCCAAGGCCATGGGGCAATGAAGAACAATTGAATTAGCATTGGATTATTCAGGTTTAAAGCTAAGAAAAACAAATCCACTTCCTTGTGTAATTTGAATGTTAATATTCACATAGATTATCATTTGTAATTGTTAACAAGGTGATCCTAGTGGTGTCAATAAGAAGAAATCAGATAAAGATGATATGAGTAACAATTAATCAGAAAGATTAACTGTACTTCGAATGGTGATGCTGTATGAAAGACCTAATAGTGAAACATTAAGTTAAAAATGGAGTATCTATTAGAAAAATGGAGGATCAAGGACAGACTTTTTAAAAGGACAGGGGTCACCTTGTCTTTGGAAGGAACAATGTTGGAAAGAAAGGTCAAGTTAACAATGGATTTAGGATTCGGCTGAAATTAAGTAATTCGATTAGTGATTTCTTTTATGTATGGACCAGTAATAGCAACCAGAAACGTCCCACTCACATTGTGCCTAAGTTGACTCTTTTCAGCTAAGCAATGTAACTGGGAATGTACATTTAAATAAATCACCAGCACATACACAAAACAAAAGCAGATTTCTTTAAATGAGGTGATTTAATGCAAGGTGTAAAGTGGAGGCCTGAGTTAATAAGTATCATCTAAGAGGTCAGAGTCAAGAGTGTGGTGCTGGAAAAGCACAACCAGTCAAGCAGCATCAATGAAGAAAGAGACTCAAGGTTTCAGGAAAAAGCCCTTCATCAGGAATGAGGCCTCATCCCCGAGGAAGGGGTTATGCCTGAAACGTCAATTCTCCTGCTCCTTGGATACTGCCTGACCTGCTGTGCTTTTCCCGCACCATACTCTTGACTCTGATCTCCAGCATCTTCAATTCTCACTTTCTCCATCATCTAAGAGATAACTCATGGGAGCAATGAAGATAGAGAAGAAGCTGTGAGATCGCTATAGATTCAAGACTAGGATAAACGATGCAATAGGAGCCTTGAGAATAACAGTGGGGGGGTCAGATGAGTAATAATCTTACTTTTGGAGGTTGAAAGCTAAAACAAATTTGAACTTAATGGAGGAGGCATGATGGCACAGTGGTTAGCATTGCTACCTCGCAGCACCAGAGACCCAGGTTCAATTCCAGCTTTGGGTAACTGGCTGTATGAAGTTTGCATGTTCTCCCTGTGTTTCTATGGATTTCTACCAGGTGCTAAAGTTTCCTACCACAGTTCAGAGGTGTGCAGTTTAAATGGATTAGCTATGCTATATTCCCTTGTAATGTCTAGGGATATGCAGCCTATTGCAATTTTACAGAAATAGGGTGGGATGCTTTTGGGAGGGTTGATTGACCTTGATCTGTACTGTAGGGAAGGTCAGAGTAGGAAAAGATGGTTGAAGGACATTGGTAATTTCAAAGTCTTTTCTCCCCCATTCTGATTTCAACAGGTGTTGTAGTAGAAAGAAGCTTCGTCAGCTGAGAGGATAATTGTCCACAATGATTCTGGACCTGAAATATCTACTGTCCTCTATGCATTTAACCCCATGATCCTCAAATCTGACATCATAAAGTTTGGTGCAGTTCTGGCAGGAGTAGAAATTCATGCAGAATGAAATAAGAATGAAAAGAGGTTGATAGTGAATAAAAGTTGATATTGAAAATAAAGCAATAATGTTTTAGTAATTGTACAACCTGAAGAAAGAGATTTGTGTAAGAAGAATAGTGAAGAGAGGAGAATAAAGTTATTTTCACAAGGGCGATTAGCCACAAGCAGTAGCTTTAGACAGTGAAGAATTCCGTGAAAGATTCAGAGATGGAATTATTCATGGTCAATGCTTTGAGACCTAAACAAATTTAAAAACAAATTCTGATGAGGATCATTAAACTGCACGGTTAGCTTTGTTTCTCTCTTCATAAATACTGACTCACTTTCTTAGTATTTCTAATATTGTCTTTTTTTTGTAGATATCCAGTATCACAGTAAGCTAGCCTTTGCTAGCTTATTAAACTCTGATGAAACATTTAACTAAATCTGCAATCTAGTCCAATGGCCATGACATAAATTGTAGAATTGAATTTTGTTTTCCTGTGTGCATGTTATGTACACAGTTGCTGATCTCTTTACCCTATAGCATTTTTTTTCCTGAGTTGAAGAATTTAGAAGTGAATTACGTAGTAATATTTTACCTAAAGAGGCC
Source organism: Chiloscyllium plagiosum (assembly GCF_004010195.1). Classification (NCBI taxonomy): domain Eukaryota; kingdom Metazoa; phylum Chordata; class Chondrichthyes; order Orectolobiformes; family Hemiscylliidae; genus Chiloscyllium; species Chiloscyllium plagiosum. The sequence goes on from NC_057713.1 coordinate 67,252,923, forward strand.
TTGTTGATCACTGATAGCATGGTGTTGTGGATTCTGTGATATTTTAGGCCATATAGCAGATATGCGATATATCTTTAAAGGATGTACTCATGATGTCGTCACTATCATGGCATGTGATATAATAGTATAGAGGCCTCAGACTCCATCTTACTGAACTCTTATAGTGTGACATACTGAGGGAAGTGTGCTACAATAGAAAATGCGAAGTACAGTAGAAATTGTGAGAAAATCTCAGTAGGTTTGGCAGCATCCATGGCGAGAAACCTGAGTTAGTGTTTTGGGTCCAGTGACCCTTCTTCAGTTCTGAAGAACTGTTAGACCTGCTGAGATTTTCCAGCAATTTCTGTTTTATTTCTAATTTCCAGCATCTGCAGTTTTTTTTGTGTGCTACAATAAATCTGAGTTGTTTAACTGAGTGCAGACACACAAGTGCCTGTTATCACCTTGTATGTAAAATAAAATACAGAATGCATGTGTGTGGGTATATTAGGTGCTGGAAGAAAAATTCATTGAATTCTTCAGTACAATGTGGCCGACATTTCATATTTACATTATATGAGTTCACATAAATATCACAGCATGATAATTGCAGATCATCACAAATGAGGAAATATGAGCAGCTAGGGGATAAATTAAAAAGCAGAACCAAAAACATAATCATCTCTGGATTGTAGTGGGAGAAACATGTTTGAATTAGTGGGGAAAAAGATAGCTGTTCCAATGGGATTGGCTCTACACAGAATCATGCTAGGATCAAAGTGTTGCCTAACTGGGGCTTTCAGAATTGCCTAACTGGGGTTATTAGTAGAGCTTTAAACTAAATTGTGTGTGATTTGGGGGAGGGGATGTCTTTAGAGAGGGGTCTTCAGTTACATGGAAAATTAGAAAATCGAAGGTAAAGGAGAAGTTGGGATTGCAGTGATGGGGCTAATTGCTACCAGAAAATAAAAAGGAAGGGCTGAATACGTGAATGTCTTTTTACACCAGGGAATCATAAAGGTGTAGAGAAATTTGATAATAGAACAAAATATATATTTTGTATCTTAATGCCCAAAGTTTTGAGAATAAGTTAAACAAACTGATGGTGTAAATCAAAGTAAATAGATGTGATCGCACGGCCATTACGGAGACGTGGTTATTGGGAACTTCACATTCAGGAAAGCTTGAACTCTTGAGAGACAGGAGGGAAGGAAAAGGTGGTCAGTAATGTTGGTAAAAAGAGATGAAATGAAGACAATTGCATTTTGTATGATATGGAGGTTTTAAAAAAAAGGGACGAAAACATTGGTAGGAGTAATTCGTAGACCCCCCAAACAGTCACTACACTTCAGGAAAGTGTACAAATTGACAAGTAATAGGAGCATGTGAAATAGAGCAATAATTATGGGTGAATTTAATCTTCATGTTGATTGGGTTAACCAACCTGGATAGGTACAGCAACAAATTTATTAAATGCATTAGTGATAGTTTCATAGATAGTTTCACTATATCATGGAGCCAACCATGGAGCAGGTTATCTTGGATCTGTTAATGGATAATAAGTCTGGTTTAATAAATGACCTAAGGGTAAAAATTTCCCTAAGAAATAGTGATCATAACATGATAGAATTTAATATTCAGCTTGAGGGCGAGAAACTTGGGCCAGAACCAACTGTATTTAACATGAAAGGAATTAAAATGAAGTGAGGATAAAGTTAGTGAAAGTGAAGAGGGCTAGTAAATTAGCCAAAAACACAGTAAGCAAGCATTAATCGATTTTTGACAAGGTAATTCATGACTCTCTGCAAAAGTACATCCAGTAAAAAGGAAAGATTCAAAGAGAGGGATAAACCAAGTATGGCAAACCAAGAATGTTAAAAGAAAGTATGACGTTGAAAAATAAAGCATATAAGCAGACAAAAGTCAGTGATAGTCCCAAAGATTGGGATAAATTCAGAATCCAGCAAAGAAGGTCTAACAAAATAAAAAAGAGAAAACAAACTGCAAGAGAAAATGGGTGAGGAACATAGAAAGTGATGATAAGTGCTTCATCAAATATGAAGAGATATCAAAAGGAAATGAGAGATTAAAGTCAATGTTGGCCCCTTAGCAAATGAATCCAGGGAGATAGTTATGGGAAACAAGGAAATGGCAGAGGGGTTAAACAGATATTTTGCACTGGTATCTATTGTGGAAGAAACTTTGAACATCCCATTAGTGCTAAAGAATAAGGCATTGCAATTATTATCATCACCATCACTAAAGAAGTTGTATCAGACAAACTAATGGGGCTGAATGCAAATAGGTTCCCTGGCCCTGATGGTTTGCATCTTAGAATGTTAAAAGAAAAGTAACATACATAGTGGATGCATTGGTTGTAATTTTTCAAAAATCATTGGATTATAGGAGGATTGGAAAACTGTCAATATGACAACCTCTATTCAAAAAAGGAGTGAGTCAAAAAGTGGGTAACTATAGGCTGATTAGCCTAATATCATTCATTGAAATGTCAACCATTGGAATAAATCATTCCGGAAATAGAGGAACATTTGGAAAATCATTCAAATTAAGTTTAGTCAGCACGACTTTCCGAAAGGGTGATTGTGTCAAAGAAATTTTTAGTTTTTCAAGGAAAGCTCAACCAGACTAGTTGCTGTTTCACCTTCCAGAAGGCAGTCAACAAGACAAAATGTTAAGTCAGCGATAAGAGCCCATGGTGTTGGAGGTGGTATATTGGCATAGGTAGAAATGAGCTAATCAACAGGAAACAGCAAATGGGGAGAAGCGGCTACCTGTGACTGGTAGGGTTCCAAAGAAGTCAGTACTGGTACCTCTGTTTACAGCATATATTTATTATGTTGAGGAAGACCATAATATATTGTAGCAGAGTTAGTCATATTGCCTATTGGGTCTGCTCCACCATTCGATTATGGCTGATATGTTACTCAACCCCATTCTCCTGCCTTCTCCCCATAACCTTTGATACCCTTGTTAAACAGCAACCTATCTATCTCCATCTTAAATACACTCAACGACTTGGCCTCCACAGCTGTTTGTAGCAATGAGTTCCACAAATGAACCATGCTTTGGGGGGCAGCACAATGACTACCACTGCTGCCTCACAGTGCCAGGGACCAGGGTTTCCTGCCTCAGGTAACTTTCTGTGTTGAGTTTGCACATTCTCCCTGTGTCTGCGTAGGTTTCCTCCCACAATCCAAAGATGTGCAAGTTAGGTTAATTGATCATAATAAATTGCACACAGTGCTCAGGGATGTGTAGGTTGGTGCATTAGTGAGGGGTAAATGTAGAGTAATTGGATAAGGAAATGAGTTTGGGCGGGATATTCTTTGGAGGGTTGGCGTCGACTTGTTGAGCTGAAGAGCCTGTTTCCATGCTGTAGGAATTCTATTCTTAAAAAAAAAGAATCTTGCTTTGGCTGAAGAAATTTTTCAGGAGAAAGTGAGATCTGCAGATGCTGGAGATCAGAGCTGAAAATGTGTTGCTGGAAAAGCGCAGCAGGTCAGGCAGCATCCAGGGAACAGGAGAATCGACGTTTCGGGCATAAGTCCTTCTTCAGGAATGAGGACTTTCCTCATTCCTGAAGAAGGGCTTATGCCCGAAACGTCGATTCTCCTGTTCCCTGGATGCTGCCTGACCTGCTGCGCTTTTCCAGCAACACATTTTCAGCTCTGAAGAAATTTTTCCTCATCTCAGTTCTAAAGGGTCATCCTATCACTCTGTGACTATCTCTTCTGGTCCGAATAGTTCAAATTGTGGAAAAATCATCTCAACCTCCACTCTAACCAGACCTCTCAGTATTCTGTAATTTTCAATGAGATCTGCCCTCATCTTTCTAAACTCCATCAATTACAAACACAAGGTCCTTGACCATTCCTCATCTGACAAGTCCTTCATCCCTGGGATTATTCTTGAAAACCTCATCTGGAATCCCAAGACTGGCACATCCTTCCTTTGATATGGGGCCTAAGACCTCAGTTTCAGCAATATATTTCTTATCTTTTATTCTAGTTCTTTTGAAATGAATGCTAACATTGTATTTGCCTTGCCTACTGCCAACTGAACCTGCATGTTAAGGTAGTTGCCCATGAGAAGGTGGTGGGGAGTTGTCTTCCTAAGGTGAAGTCCACATTATGTATGTTGACCCATAATGCCTTTATGAAGTGCATTCCCTGATTTTGACCCAGTGACAGTGAAGAAATTGCAATGTAGTTCCAAGTAAGGATGATGAGTGGCTTGGAGGGGAATCTACAGGTGGTGGTATTTCCATATATCTGCTGCCCTTGAGCTTCTAGATAGAAATAGTTGTGGGTTTGGAAGGTGCTGCCTAAGGATTTTCTGATTTTCTTTTGTGATTTTCTGCAGTGCATCTTGTAGATAGTACAGACTACTGCCACTGAATGTGGGTGATGGAGGAAATGGATGCGAGTGGGGGTGGTGTCAATCAAGTGGGCTACTTCGTCCTGGGTGGTAACAAACTTCTTGAGTGTTGTTGAAGCTGCACCTATCCAGACAAGTTGGGTGTGTTCCATCACACTTCTGATTTAGTGTTCTGTAGAGGATCCCTTTTGGGGACTCAGGAGGCAAGTTACTTGTTGCAGTGTTCCTAGCCTCTGCCCTATTCTTGTAGCCGGTGTTTATGTGATGAGTCTAGTTGAGTATGTGAGGGATTCAATGATGTTAAAACCATTTAATGTCAATGGATAGCAATTAGAATGTCTCTTATTGGAGATGGTCATTGACTAGCTTATGTGTGGTGCAAATGTTACTTGCCACTTGTCAGCCCAAGCCTGGATATTATTGAATTTGAATATGGGCTGCTTCAGTATTGCAGTGAATGGTGCTGAATGTTGTGCAATTATTTGGCAAACATCTGAATTCTGACTCTACTTCTGAGCTTATGATGGAAGGAAGGTCATCGATGAAGCATTTTAAGATAATTGGGCCTAGGTCACTACTCTGAGGAGCTTTTGCAGAGATATTCTGGAGCTGAGATGACTGACCTCCAACAACCACAACAATCTTTCTATGTGCACATGTTTGTCCCCGATACTCATTGATTCCAGTTTTGCTAGGGGTCTTCAATGCACTCTCAGTCAAATACAGCCTTGATGTCAAGGTCTATCGCACTCACCTAACATTTAGAATTCTGCTATTTTGCTCATGATTGAATCAAAGCTGTAATGGGCTGGGTGGTCCTGACAGAATCCAAACAGGGAATTACCAAGCAGGTTATAGCTGAGCAGATGCTGCTTGATAGCATTTTTGATGACGTCTTCCATCACTTTAGTGATGATCAAGGGTAAACTGATTACACTTGAAAGAAGCACTGAGGATGGAAAAGGCGCAAAATGTATTTTAGGTGGGGGATTTCAATGTCCGCCACCAAGAGTAGCTCTACAACAACAGTGACGGAATCCACAAGAGGGAAAAACATACTTTATCTCATCCACACCAATCTGCCAGCCGCAGACATATCTGTCTATGACAGTATCAGAAAGAGTGGTGACTGTACAGTCTCGTGGAGATGAAGTCCCACCTTCACATTGAGAATAAGCACCATCATGTTGTGTTGCACTATCACCGTGCTAAATTGGATAGTAATTGGCTGGGTTGGATTTGCCTTCTTTTTGTGAAAAGCATATACCTGGGCAATTTCCCACATTGTCAGGTAGATGTCAATGTCATTGCTACAATGGAACAGCTTGTATAGAGTGAATGGAATTGGCTGAAACCTGGTATCTGTAATGCTGGGGACCACAGGAGGAGGCCAATTTGGATAATCCACTTGGTACTTCTGGTTGACGATTGCTGAAAATGCTTAGCCTTATCTTTTGGACCAAAGCATTGAGCTATTCCATCGAGGATGGAGATTTTTGTGGATCTGCATCCTCCTGTGAGTTGTTGTATAATTCTTCACCACCATTCATAACTGGATGTGGCAGGACTGCAGAACTTAGGTCGGTTATGGGATTGTTTAGCTCTGTCTATCACTCGCTGCATGCGCTGTTTGGCATGCACATAGCCCTGTTTGGTGTCTTCACCAGGTTTTTGGGTATGCCTGGTGCTGCTCCTGATATGCCCTTCACACTCTCCATTGAGTTAGGGTTGATCCCTTGGCTTGATAGTAATAGTTGAGGTTGCACTGGAGTATAATCTTGCTGCTGTTGATAGCCCACAGTGCCTCATGGATGTCCAGTCTTGAAGTAGTAGATCCGTTTGAAGATTATCCCATTTAGCACGGTGATAGTGCAACACAACATGATGGAGCTTATTCTCAATGTGAAGGTGGGACTTCATCTCCACGAGATTGTACAGTCACCACTCTTTCTGATACTGTCAAAGACAGATATGTCTGCGGTTGGCAGATTGGTGTGGATGAGATAAAGTATGTTTTTCCCTCTTGTGGATTCCGTCACTGTTGTTGCAGAACTACTCTTGGTGGCGGACATTGAAATCCCCCACCTAAAATACATTTTGCACCTTTTCCATCCTCAGTGCTTCTTTCAAGTGTTGCTCAACATGAAGGAGTAGTAAGTGGTAATCAGCAGGCAAGGAAACGTCCTATATTTAACTTGAAGCCATTAGACTTCATGGGATCCAGAATCATTGTTAAGAACACTGAGAGCAACTCCCTCCCAAATATAAACCGCCTTCCTGCCACCTCTACTGAGCCTGTCCTGGGACAGGACATATCCAAGGGAGGGTGATGGTGGCATCTGCGACATTGTCTGTCAGGTATGATTCTATAAATATGACTGCCAGGCTATTGCTTGACTGGTCAGTGAGACAACTCTCACAATTTTGGTATCAGTCTCCAGATGTTAGTATGTAAGACAGGGTTGACAGGGCTGTTTCTGTTTTTGTCTATTCTGATGCCTGGGTTGATGTCAGGTAGTTCAACTATAATAGCACTACACCATTGCCTACCCTGTTTCTCTCACTTCTGCTCCTTGTGGTATTCTCTCACTGAGGAGAAAGTGAAGACTGCAGATGCTGGAGATCAGAGTCGAGAGTGTGGTGCTGGAAAAGCACAGCAGGTCAGGCAGCATCCAAGGAGCAGGAGAATCGATATTTTGGGCATAAGCCCTTCATCAGGAATGAGGCTTGACCTCAGCATGACCTCAGGATGACACAAATTGCTTAATGACCAATGGAATCCTGTTGAAATTTAGGGAGAAACAACAACCAGCTTGGACAAAGCAAGTATCCTACAATGGCAATGCGATGCTAATGTCAAATCATAAAACATTTACTTGCAGAAGCAGGTTATTTGGCCCATCATGTCTGTGCCAGCTTTTTGCAGCACAGCTCATCTAGACTCAATCCCTCACCTTTTCTTCATAAACCTGCAATTTTCCTCCTGATGATCACAGGGATTAAGAAATATTTTGAAATTTAATAATTTCTACTGTCCATTGGCTTGAAATAAAAGGAACTTTTCACAATCAAGCGAATATAAGCCATTTATGTAGTTACCTCAAAAAGGTGATCTCCAGGACCTGATCAGATGTACCTGAGAACTCTGTGGGAAGCCAGAGAAGTGGTTGCTGGGCCTCTTGCTGAGATATTTGTATCATCGATAGTCACAGGTGAGGTGCCGGAAGACTGGAGGTTGGCAAGCATGGTGCCACTGTTTAAGAAGGGCGGTAAAGACAAACCAGGGAACTACGGACCGGTGAGCCTGACCTCGGTGGTAGGCAAGTTGTTGGAGGGAATCCTGAGGGACAGAATGTACATGTATTTGGAAAGGCAAGGACTGATTCGGGATAAGCAACATGGGTCTGTGCGTGGGAAATCATGTCTCACAAACTTGATTCAGTTTTTTGAAGAAGTAACAAAGAAGATTGATGAGGGCAGAGCAGTAGATGTGATTTATATGGACTTCAGTAAGGCGTTCGACAAGGTTCCCCATGGGACACTGATTAGCCCAAGGTTAGATCTCATAGAATACAGGGAGAACTAACCATTTGGATACAGAACTGGCTCAAAGGTAGAAGACAGAGGGTGGTGGTGAAGAGTTGTTTTTTAGACTGGAGGCCTGTGACCAGTGGAGTGCCACAAGGATCTATGCTGGGTCCTCTACTTTTGTCATTTACATAAATGGTTTGGATGCGAGCATAAGAGGTACAGTTAGTAAGTTTGCAGATGACACCAAAATTGGAGGTGTAGTGGACAGCGAAAAGGTTTACATCAGATGACAACAGGATCTGGAACAGATGGGCCAGTGGGCTGAGAAGTGGCAGATTGAGTTTAATTCAGATAAATTCGAGGTGCTGCATTTTGGGAAAGCAAATCTTAGCAGGACTTATACACTTAATGGTAAGGTCCTAGGGAGGGTTGCTGAACAAAGACACCTTGGAGTGCAGGTTCATAGCTCCTTGAAAGTGGAGTCGCAGGTAGATAGGATAGTGAAGAAGGCGTTTGGTATGCTTTCTTTTATTGGTCAGAGTATTGAGTACAGGAGTTGGGAGGTCATGTTGTGGCTGTACAGGACATTGGTTTGGCCACTGTTGGAATATTGTGTGCAATTCTGGTCTCCTTCCTATCGGAAAGATGTTGTGAAACATGAAAGGGTTCAGAAAAGATTTACAAGGGTGTTGCCAGGGTTGGAGGATTTGAGATACAGGGAGACGCTGAACAGGCTGGGCCTGTTTTCCCTGGAGTGTTGGAGTCTGAGGGGTGACCTTATAGAGGTTCACAAAATTATGAGGGGCATGGATCGGATAAATAGGCAAAGTGTTTTCCCTGGGATCAGGGAGTCCAGAACTAGAGGGCATAGGTTTAGGGTGAGAGGGGAAAGATATAAAAGAGACCTAAGGGGCAACCTTTTCACGTAGAGTGTGGTGCGTGTATGGAATGAGCTGCCAGAGGAAGTGGTAGAGGCTGGTACAATGGCAACATTTAAGAGGCATTTGGATGGGTATATGAATAGGAAGAGTTTGGAGGGATATGGACTGGGTGCTGGCAGGTGGGACTAGATTGGGTTGGGATATCTGGTCGGCATGGACGGGTTGGACCAAAGGGTCTGTTTCCATACTGTACATCTCTATGACTCTATGACTCAATATTGCTTCCGTCATTAAAATTTTAGCTGAGGCATTTCTAGGGAAATTAAGGATCAGTGATCAATATCTGGATGGGGTCTTCATATCTGTTTCTAAGTCTGCACAAAAAGAGAGGGCTACCTAATTTCTTCTTGGCCTCGAATTTGCACGGTGCTCTGTCTTCATGTCTATAACACAACACCAGGTAGTATTTAATTACCACCAAAAACATATTAAAGGATAAATTAACTTGCAACCACAGATTCTAAAGTTGACAACATTTTGTACTGCCTACTGGATTGCATGATTACTGGCGACTTTGTGCGAGGCCAACACCACTTAACATCAGTCTGCAATATAGAAAGGTAACATGCACTCTGTCTGCAGAACAAGCTGTAATTACTTGTGAAAGAAACTCTAAGCAAGAAGAAGAATAAATTATGGCATAACATGGGAGAAAGTGCACTTTATTTTTCCCAGATGCTCTGGAGGAGGAGATAATGAAAAGTTCCAAATTGAACTTGAAGGCCATCCTGACGAATTGCTAAGGTAATGGGATAAGGTTGCCATGGCAGTGTCAAGGATGTGGAAACACAGTACCACAATGTTCCAGAACCTCAGTTGAATGGCTATGGACAGTAATGTGTCTTTGACTGCAATATCCAATCGGCTACACCACTTGCTTCACATGTTGTTCAGTAAACTACACAGTCATCACTTACTCACACATCTGTGTCTATCTTCACACACACATGTTGCTGCTGAAAGTTTAACACTTGCTACCATTGTCAGCTTTACAATCATGAGTCCAAGTTGGCGGTAGAGTAAGACACTCCAGCTGGAGCTCCTCTGCTCTGCCTGTTCTTTTACATTATTCTTTTTCTTTCTCACCTTTATTTCTACTTTCTGCATTAAGGGAATGGAGAAGCTGGTGAGCCCCAGAGGCGAATCCCTGAGCAGAGGTCGGCACGGGGAAGCAGTCCCGAATCACGGCTGGCATGGGGAAGCAGTCCTGAAGCAGCAGCCAGAATGAGGAGCAAGTCCCATGTGGAAGCTGGTGAGGGGAAGCGAGTCCTGGAGGAAACATATCTTGGAGTAGCTGAGAGCTGGTACCGAGTGGACCAGAAACATGGGAACAATTGTTGGACTGGGGTTTGGCATGGGTGGTCAGACCATGTGTGTAGCTCAGCGCAGCATAATATATATTTGTAACTTGTTTATCTGATTGCAATCTCAATACTTTAACTATGTCTTATTTCTAACTTATTCCTTAAACACTGTAAAGTAATACAACAACTTTTCTTTTGTATCTAAATTTTGTACCTAGGTACTTGCACCTAAACGCACCATAAGAGACACATTGTAAAACTTTTCACTGTACTCTTCTACTTGAGTACACATAACAATAATGGATACTTTAATTCTATGTTAATTCTAATTCTAACTAACTATATCATTCAAACAAATTTTGCCACACTCATTCTCACGTTTTCCTCTTGTGGAAGACCAGGTGGCACGTAACTAGAGGCAGAAAAAGCAAATAGTTGAAGTACAGTTGAAGGTCCTTATCAACAGGGAGTGGTCACCATGTTTGGAGTGACCATCATTGAGACTGTAGCCAATGGCAGGGCTTAAAGGATTGAAGGTGACTGAATCCTCAAGCCTACTTTTACTCCTCACATCTCACTTCATTCTTTTTGTGCAATCTTTTCTGGTTTACCAGCTAAAGATGTCTTAAACATGTATCTCTTAAATTATAGATCCCATCCTTTTGCTTGCACCTGTCTTTTCATTTCCTAAAGAATTATAACCTGACCAGGCTGTGATGAAAGAGCAGGAGGTGAGCAAGTGGGAAGATAATGATGAAGAAATGCCATCATTCATTCAATACCAGCACTCTCAGCCCTCACCGTGCAATAAGGAGTATCTTAGAGGCAGAGATTACACATGGTAAAATACTGAAACTTGAAGCTTTTTTATTTTTGTTTTCTTTTTGATTACTTTTACAAGTTAACACTTTGAGACTTTTCTTGATTTGTTTTACTTTTAAGTTATGACTGTTACATCTTCCACTCTCCGCTGCCCACCAGTTCTCCTACAACAGGGACATAATGGTTATATTAATGTACTAATGATTGAGAACTGTATACTGATGATTTACAGTTGCGAATTCTAAATTCAACAAAGCTGCTTGGGAATTTGGATTCAATCAATTAAAGGAATATTAACTTAATGCTGGTATTGGTAATAGTGACCTTGGAACTGCTGAGTTGTTAGTAAAATCCAGCCAGTCCTTTAGGGAAAGCAACCTATGTTCTCACGAATTCTGGCCTATATATAACCCTAGCCCACAACAGCATGGCTGACTATTCATTGCCAATAAACTAACAAATCAGCTGCCAAGAGGTGCCACACTCCTATATTCTCGAGAGGAATTAGAGATCTGCAAATCGCAGGAAAGAAATACTCTACTTATTTCTATAAGCTGTTTGATACATTTGCCACATTCTCAATTATTTTCTATCCACTCTGTGGATTACTTTTATTCTTCAGTTTTCACACTTATAGCTAAGTCCCAATTCTGGAATTTATTGATATTACCTGCAGAAGCCTTAATGTAAACTAGCAGGAATTTGTCCAGTGTAATGAACAATAAATACTATTAGGCAACTAGGTTCTCCATAGTCTTTGAGCATCACACTGGACCTAATTTTGAGTTCAAACCATTTACTAGATTTGTTTAACAACAGAAAGGCATATAATATTATACTGATATAGTACAGTTAAATACCTGTAGTGGAAAGTCTTTCATTAAATTGTTTGACTGAAGAAATGTTAAATGAGTCACAATATAATGCTAAACTATTCTTTTTTTAATGAGCTTTTCTGACCACAGAAACTAGTTTCCCAATTCATTTGACTCCTTCCTACAAATACAATTTGGTGAGCAGATTAGCTACATTAGTAACATTTCAAAGGCTGTTATTATTTGATATTACTTATTATTGGATAGTTTCGAAGAAGGGTCATAAAATGTTAACTCTGCTTTCTCTCCAGATGCTTGATTTAGAGACAAAGAAACTGCAGAGGCTGGAATCCAAAGTAGACATGCAGGAGGCTGGAAGAACGCAACAAACCAGGCAGCATCAGGAGGTGGAGAAGTTGATGTTTTGGGTGTAACCCTTCTTCAGGACCCTCCTGAAGAAGGGTTACACCCAAAACGTCGACCTCTCCACCTCCTGATGCTGCCTGGTTTGTTGCGTTCTTCTAGCCTCCTGCCTGTCTACTTCTCTTCAGATGTTGTCAGACTCACTGGGTTTCTGCAGACATTTCTGCTTTTGTTTGCAATTATTTGGTTGGATTTATATTATTTATACTAATCCTCAGTCTGGTTTCATTTCACCTAGATGAGTTGTGCAGCAAGAGAGATGTCCCTGTGGAAGCTTTAGTTCATTCCGTCCATCTTAACTCTCAGGTCTCATTTAAATTCTCCATTTTCATTAACTTGTAGTTGAAATTACTTCCTTCCAGTCTGGTGTTGTGGGTCTTGAAGTTCTTGAAATACTACAGATATTTAACTGTATTATGTCAATATAATATTATATGCCTTTTTGTTGTTAAACAAATCTAGTAAATGGTTTGAACTCAAAATTAGGTCCGTGTGATGCTCAAAGACTATGGAGAACCTAGCTGCCTAGCAGTATTTATTGTTCATTACACTGGACAAATTCCTGCTAATTTACATTAAAGCTTCTGCAGGTAACATCAATAATAAACCTGCAAACTCTGCTGCAGGTGGTATTTGCTGAAGTGTGTAGGTAATATGCTTGGGTTCTTTCACTCTTCTTTCACTGTTTGTGCTTGGCCTTCGGAAATGCTGGAAACAGTTCCTTTGCAGACATTTCTTCAATTTAGGTGCTCTTGGGCAATAGATCCCTATGAATCAATCGGAATATTGCATATTCTTCATAGAGGCATTGAAGACATCATTGAAGCGTTTTCTCTGCACTTCAGTTTAACTTTGCCATAATGAAGCTCAGAGTAGAGAGCTTGTTTAGGTGGTTTTGTGTAATGGACTAAATGATGTGGCAGCCCTATACAACTGATTGATGATAACTAGTGCTTCAATACTGGAATGTTGGTCTGAAAGAAACAACACTAATAATGGAGTACCTCGTTGAAGAATGGCAACACTGTCACTCACCTGACACTACTAATAATGAATTACTGGACAAGTGATGCAGTTGCCTCAATCCATGCATATTCTTGATGCTAGTTGTTATATCCCCTTTTACACAGTCCTAATTCACCCTTTTTAAAAATCTTTCTAACAGTATCTGCAGTAATTGCTGCAGACAGAAATTCATCAATTATCCCCATATTCTCAACAATGCCAGCAACTTCTGCCACTATGTTTGTCCCTTTGCCAAATATGTAGCACTTGTAGGAAATAAACATGTTTAATGAGAGTTGCTGCTGGATCTTATGTGACACAGGAAGTCATAAAAAAAGCCTTAATTTCTAAACCAAAGCATGGTGGGCAGGGAGACTTATGGTGGATGCTAAGCAGCATATTAAAGTTCCATTTTCTGATCTTTCTGCTGTATTCCTACTGGACTTAGGGTTTAAGTATACTATGAAGGACAGAAGAAGTTTGACCCCATTTGAGTTTCTAAATTGCATTAGATCATTAGAATTTTTGGATGTTTTCAGTTTTTAAATTACATGATCATATTTGAATAGGACATGATGATGTTAGAAATGTTCAAAAAGGAGTGACGTGAATTGCTTGGGATGTATGGTTTTAAATTATGATTTTTTTTCTCTTTATTGGAAAACAGTTTGACAAGGGATATGATCCACCTGCAAGACTTGGTAAGGGGTAAAAAATGATGTAATGAAAATAAGCAATTTGAGTTGGACTTTGAATGCAGAACTGAAGAATACAGATTTTAAATGAACAAACCTTGTGCAAAGTAGATTTTTTTTTGTAGAATAGTGAGACAGATTAAGCAAAGGCTGTTCTGCTGTGCCAATCAATTTCTTCAAAGAAACAAAAACAGTTATCTGGTTGAGTACTGGACTGACAATTAATTTGTCATGTTCAGTATATTGCAGCTTCAGAGCTGAGACTGTAGATTGCTGTGATAGACAGTGAACTGATCATTTGTGTAGGTCATAATTAGGTCACCAACATGGGATTTTTTTCATGTGCTTCAATAAACTTGCAGACCCCACTCTATCTATTTTTGATGTTGAGTGTATCTGCTGTCTCATTTCAATGTTGTTTAACAGAAATAAGTAAAAACAATAGTGTAATAACCTCGGGAGCATAAAATAGTCATGGAAAAAGATATTCTATGAAGTCAAAGTAAGAATAACTTTCTAGAATGTATCAAAGATTACATTTGCAGCTAATTGGTTGATTGCATAGAATGGTGAGTAATCTTTTTTTTGAGTATGAGCAACCTCTAGTAAAGCTGTTGAGTATAGAATGATGCAATGTTGGTTGAGGTCTTTGACCTCCCTGATGCATCTTATGTGCCAGTGCATGATAGGTGGGATATGTATAGAATTGGACCATTGGATGTAGTGTTTATTAAGTATTTTTATGATTCATTCTCTATGAAGGACCTTTGAGACTCCTCAATTACAGACTGCAGGTTATTTCCCCAATATCAATGAAATTGCAGTCATATTTTGTCATTAGATTGGGAGAAGAAAGGGCCAAACTACTATCCTCAGTTTTTAGCAAAAACTCTTTCCCCTACTTTCAGGCCCCGGTCCTCTTCCTGGAATGGGCAGATAGCCATATGAAGAAGCCATTCCTGAAGAAGGGCTTATGCCCAAAACATCGATTCTCCTGTTCCTTGGATGCTACCTGACCTGCTGCGCTTTTCCAGCAACACATTTTCAGCTCAGATAGCCATATGAAGACAAGTTAGACAAACTAGGCTAGTATTCACTGGAGTTTAAGAGAGTAAGTGGCAACTCGATTGAAACATGCATGCTCTTGAGGGGTATTGCCAGCTTGGATGTGAAAATGGTGTTTCTTCTTGTAGGAGAATCTTGGAACAGTTTCAGAATAAGGGCTATCATTTATGGTAGAAACAGGAGAATTTTTCTTTCTCATGAAGTCTTGAGTTTTCAGTGCTCTCTTGCTACAAATGAAGTGGAAGCAGAGTCCTTCCATATTTAAAAGACATAGGTAGATTTTTAAAAAAAAAATACAAGCACGGAGGTCAAAGTTTTGGGCATAGACAGAAAAATAGAGTAATCAGATGAGCCATGAGGCTTGAGGTGCCAAAAGGATTACCCCTCCTCATGAAGAGTTTCATAGTTATTTGAAGGACTAAAATCCTAACAAACCCTTCTATTCACTCTACATGTTTCTCTCTGATGAGAGAAAATTAAATGTTGTTCGATCTCATTGACAAAGGTTGTATTGTAATCTTCCATTTGAAACAACAGATGGGCAAAGTGCAAATATCTCTAAATTTGGCCTGGAAGGAACCAAGGCACATAACTTATTATTGCCATTGTCACCTTGAAGCTACAGGTCATGCTATCTTTTCTGCTTAAAGTTTGTATTTATGACTGTAACAGTTAGTAAAATTCATTGAGGAGGAGTACAGTCATGTCACAGTGTTCCTCACTAAGATTTCAGATAGATAGATTGTTCCAATTAATTCTTTGGAGTGATATGGACTATTTTTGAAAGAGCTCACAGCTCACAGCTAGCAAAGAGCTACAAACAACATTCCCTTTCTTTGTACTGGAAGCTTTATCTTCTTTGGATTTCCTGCTGTTCCATGAAAGATGATAGCCATTTGAGCAGTAATGAAAAATATTATTTTACATTGTGCAGAATCTTGCCCTACTACTTATTTGATTGATTTATAAATTAAAAATCCATTTGGATTTCCACACCATTTAGGGAAGGAAATCTGCCATCCTTACTTGGATTGACAAGCAGGATGGTCTTCATCTAAACCAGAGGAGTACCAATATCCTGGGTGGGAAATTTGCTAAAGCTATTAAGGTGGATTTAAAACTAATACAGCAGGGGGATGGAAACCAAAATTGTGGAACAGGTACAGAAGAGGATGAGAGTAGGAAGTTCCCAAATCAAATATCCGACACTGGCAAGTGAGAACCTGGTTTGAAGTGTGTGTACTTCAACGTGAGGAGCATCCGAAATAAAGTGGGTGAGCTGGCAGCGTGGGTTGGTGCCTGGGACTTCGATGTTGTGGCCATTACAGAGACATGGATAGAGCAGG